>NC_057735.1:0-30300 GCF_004010195.1 Chiloscyllium plagiosum
GACTGTGTGGCTGTGTGACTGAGTTAATTAGCTGTGTGACTGTGTTAATTATCTGTGGCACTGTGTGACCGTGTTAATTAACTGTGAGACTGTGTAACTGTGGTAATTAGCTGTGTCACTGTGTGACTGTGGTAATTAGCTGTGTGACTGTGAGACTGTATGATTTTGTTAATTAGCTGTGTGACTGTGTTAATTAGCTGTGTGACTGTGGTAATTAGCTGTGTGACTGTGTGGCTGTGTGACTGTGGTAATTGGCTGTGTGACTGTAGTAATTAGCTGTGAGATTGTGTTAATTAGCTGTGAGACTGTGTGTCTGTGATAATTAGCTGTGTGACTGTAGTAATTAGCTGTGTGACTGTGTTAATTAGCTGTGTGTCTGTGGTAATTCGCTGTGTGACCGTGTGGCTGTGTGACTGTAGAAATTAGCTGTGTGACTGTGGTAATTATCTGTGTCACTGTGACTGTGTGTCTGTGGTAATTAGCTGTGTGACCGTGTGGCTGTGTGACTGTAGAAATTAGCTGTGTGACTGTGTTAATTAGCTGTGTGACTGTGTGGCTGTATGACTATGGTAATTAGCTGTGTGACTGTTTTAATTGGCTGTGTGACTGTTAATTAGCTGTGTCACTGTGTGACTGTGTTAATTAGCTGTGTGACTGTGTTAATTAGCTATGTGACTGTATGACTCTGTTAATTAGCTGTGTGACTGTGTTAATTAGCTGTATGACTATGGTAATTAGCTGTGTGGCTGTGTTAATTAGTTGTGTGGCTGTATGTCTGTGTTAATTATCTGTGTGACTGTGGTAATTAGTCCATTAAGGGATGGCAGTGATGGTATGAGCATCCAACTGAGTGAACACTAAAACAGCATGTGATCACCTCAGAGTTGCAGCCTGTTGCAGTTGGTGAGATGGTTGCCTGTTTCACAGGCACAGCATCCTTGTCGGAGCTCATTAAGGTTAGCTGCTGGCACAGGGATGGTGATCACTAGGACCAATCACCGACCCAGGAAGTGTGGAAGTTGCGCTAGCTAATGACAATGTCTGGGGATGTTCGCGGGGCAGGAGTGTGGTGGTTTGGGGAGGTTGGGGGGCTGTGACTGGTGCCTGTTGCTCATGCCTGAGATGCTGTTTAGCACTGAGCAACATGAAGGTTGGTCAAAGCCAGCGATGAGCTTAGGTCATCAGGTACCTGCTCTGACCTCCAAATCGAGATTTCTCAATGTCTAACTAGTTTGGTACATTTGGTAAGATGCAATGGAATATGAATGAGGTGAGTTGGGCTATTAACATCACGATTAACAAACAATAAACCCCCTTTCATCGACAACTCAGTGCTGCCTCATGAGAAACAGTGCAACAACACACAAAATGGAGGGGGCTACATCCAACATTGCGATGGGGCTAACTGGATCTCTCCCTCAATCCTGCCACAATTCTTGCCAAAGTGACTCAGCCCCAGGATGAATCCCCTCCTTGGAATTCCTGTCTCCATAGACACTTTCCACTTTTCTCTTAAAATTAAGGATCAGTTTTGGGAAAATACTGGCAATGGTTAAAATATTGACGGGAATGAAAACTGATTGCTGCCAGCTGTCAATCACACTTGTTATTGTTTTTTCTGCAGTTTCTAGATGTAATCTTTTTGACAGGGTGGGGGTGTTTTCACTGGAAGGTGCTTCACTGACACTCACTCTCTCCTTATGGAAATCCCCTAAATTGAACACCAATCAGGGATTGTCAAGGCTTTGACTGTTAAAGCGGTGTCAGCCAGTCAGATATCATCGGCTCTGGAGTATGGCAGCAATGCAGAGGAGGCTCTTCTTGTTGCTAGTTTGAGGGCCAACGGTCATAGAGGACTATGGCATAGGGACCTGTGGTGGGAGGAAGGGTTTCTGGACTTCAGGGTTGAGTGAACACAGGTGCAGAAGGGCAGAGTGGTGTTAACACTCCCTCCCTCAGATCCCCTTTTCAGCGCACCCCAAATGACAAAAGGCCTTGTTGACCTGATGGGCACACTGCCTAGCTGACTCCAACTGGGTCAATCCCAGAGGTGAGTAGCAGAGGTTGTTATAAGGTCATTAATTGACCACCTAAAGAGTTCAGCTGGATGCAAGATGGATCCTCAATTCTGGGTATTCCTGCCCTGATCTTAATTCCAGTGGAGATTGGAAGGAGACAGTGTTGGATACAGCATCACGAATAAAGTGCTCCTCCTGCCTCAAAGGACACATGGTGGCTCAGTGGGTAGCACTGTTTCTTCACAGCACCAGGGACCCAGGTTCGATTCCAGCCTCGGGTAACTGTCTATGGGGAGTTTTCACATTCTCCCCATAACTGCGTGGGTTTCCTCCAAGCGGTCTGGTTTCCTCCCAAAATTCAAAGATGGGCAGGTTAAACTAGAACGTAGAACATTACAAGCCCTTCAGCCCACAATATTGTGCTGAGCTTTTATGTTAATCTAAGATCAACCTAACCTACACGCCCCTGAATTTACTGCTGTCCATGTGCTTGTCCAATAGTCGCTTAAATGTCCCTCATGTCTCTGACTCTACTACCACCACTGGCTGCATTCCACGCACCCACCACCCTGTGTGTAAAGAACCTACCTCTGACATCTCCCCGAAACCTTCCTCCAATCACCTTAAAATTATGACCCCTCATGACAGCCATTTCTGCCCTGGGGAAAAGTCTCTGACTCCTACTCTATCTATGCCTGTCATTACCTTGTACACTTCTACAAAGTCACCTCTCTCCTTCTCTCCAGTGTGAAAAGCTCTAGAACTCAACCTCTCTTCATAAGAGAAGCCCTCCTATCCAGACAGAAGCCTGGTAAATCTCCTCTTCTCCCTTTCTAAAGCATCTACATCCTTTCTATAATGAGGTGACCAGAACTGGACACAGTATTTCAAGTATGGTCTAACCAGGGTTTTATAGAGCTGCAGCATAACCTCGTGGCTCTTAAACTGAATCCCCCTGTTAATGAAAACAAAACACCATACACCATCTGAACAACCCCATCAACTTGGGTGGCAACTTTGAGGGATCTATGTATGTGGACCCCAAGATCCATTATTCCTCCACACTACCAAGAATCCTGTCTTTAACCCTGTTTTCAGCATGGAAATTCAACCTTCCAAAAAAAATCACTTCACATGTATCCAGGTTGAACTCCATCTGCTACTTCTCAGCCCAGCTCTGCATTCTGTCAATGTCTTGTTGTAGCCTGTAACAGCCCTCGACATTATGTACAACACCACTGACCTTTGTGTCATCAGCAAACTCACTAACCCACCCTTCCACTTCTTTATCAAAGTCATTTATAAAAACTACAAAGAGCAGAAGCCCAAGGACAGATCCCTGTGGGACATCATTGGTCACGGACCTCCAGGCGGAATACTTTCCACCCACTACCACTCGCTGTCTTCTTTCAGCCAGCCAATCTGTATCCAGACAGCCACATTTCCCTGTATCCCATACCTCCTAACTTTCCGAATGAGTGTACCATGGGGCGCCTTATCAAATGTCTTACTGAAATCCATATACATCACATCCACTGCTCGACCTTCGTCAACTTGTTTCATCACATCCTGAAAGACCTCAATAAGGCTTGTGAGGCATGACCTGCCCATCACAAAGCCACGCTGACTATCTTTAATCAAACTATGTTTTTCCCAATAGTCATAAATTCTATCTCTCAGAATCCTTTCCAGTTCCTTGCTTACCACAGATGTAAGACCGACTGAAATTCCCAGGGATTTCCCTATTCCCTTTCTTGAACAGAGGAACAACATTCACCTCCCTCCAATCATCTAGTACTACTCCCATTGAGAGTGAGGATGCAAAGATCATTGCCAGAGGCCCTCGTTCCTCGTTTTATAGTAACGTTGGATATATCTGGCCCAACCCTGGGGACTTATCTGTCTTGATGCTTCCCAGAATTTCCAACACGTCCACTTTCTTCAAATTGCCCATAGTGTTACGGGGTGTGCAGGCTCAGTGGGTTAGCCATGGGAAATGCAGGATTACAGGGATAGGGTAAGGGGGTAGGTCTGGGTGGGATGATCTTCAGAGGGGTGGGGTGGACTCAATGGGCTGAATGGCCTGCCTCAGGAGGAGGAGATACCACCTAATCATGTTAAAGTCTCTAAATCCCCACAGTTCCAAAAATCCTGAGAAAAGGTGGATCTGTTGTTAATTTTAAACCTGGGATTGATAAATGTTTATTAAACAAAGCTATTAAAGGACATGGGCCAAAGGCAGGTACAGTGAGCTTTGAAGACTTCAAGATGGCAGCAGAGTTAGACACTCCAACCCGAGCTCCTCTGCTCTGCCTATTGATCTTTTTTTCTCTTTTTCTGCAGTTTCTTTTCAAACTTTTAACTTAAACATTACCCAGAGAGAATGGAGAGGCGACTGCAGAATGAAGACCATCGTTGACGAGTCCTGAAGCAGAGGTTACTGTGGGAGAAGCAAGTCCCAGACAGGAGGCCAGCTGAAGGGAAGCAAGTTCCTGGAGTGGAGGATGTCACAGGGTTGGGGGTGGGGGGGAAGCCCCTAACTTTCCTCCCCATCCTGGTCCAGAGCCAGTCCCTTGAGGACTGGAAGTGAGACCTTGAGTTTTGATGCCCAGTGTGGTTCAGAGACTTGGCCTGGGGTGGTCTGAAGGCACAGTGCTGGCATAGACTTGGTGAAAAGACTAAAATTTGAGTAGTTTTTAAAAAGAAACCTTCTTTGTTCTTATCCTGAACTTTTATTTATTATTCTTTCAAGTCTGTAACACATACTTAAGTATCTGTACCTTGGTACCCTGTCCTTAAGATGGTGCCAAAGAGGCAGCATTACAAACTATTCACTGCTCTCATTCGAGTGCACGTGACAATAAAGGCTAATTCTATCCAATAATTAACTGGCACCTGTGGGGCCAGGAGGATGCTGATTAATCAAATATTGTGGATAACTGAGAGGTTCCATATAGCTGCAGTAAACCCTGACCAAGCAAAGTTTCAAGACATTAACATTCCTCAAAAAAAAATGTAACAACATGAACACACCTGTTCAAATCAATGTAAAAACACAAAGTAAATAATGGAAACATAATGTGGAGGTATGCACATCACTGTTATACTTTATTTATAGCATAAACACTCAGACATTGCAGTATTTGAGGTAGATATTTTTACCAGTTTATCATGAGTGCCAGTTAAAACAAGGGTCGCTGTATATGGAGCTAGGCCACAGATTATGATGATGTTATTAAATGGTGGAACAGGCTGGAGGGGCTGAATGGTCTACCCCTCTGATGTTCCTATGAATCCTGAAAAAAGATGTATATTCTCCTGTAGTCAGGATAAATACTGGTATTCACTCAGCCAACAATATCAATGCAAGTTTCATACAGTGCACTCCCAGTTTATAACCTCTGTGTGGAAGCAGGTCCAGTGAAAAGGCTGAAAGTTTTGCTTTGGTTTTGAAACAATTTATATCCCATCAACATTCAAAATGCCCAGTGGGAGCAAGAGTTCAAACTGTGCCATGGTCTTTGTAGAGATTGATAATTTAAAAGAGAAATTCAAACTCCCATTTAATAGCTGAAGGGACAATGGCACAAGATTTCACATTTTAAGGCACTTACCGTGACAAACAGTCGAAAAGTACTATCGATTAGACATCGTTTTTGTAGGTAATATATACTTTAGATTACAAGCAGAACTTTTATCTCATCTGAAATACATCGCAATCATTGTCTTTAAACAGAAATTTAACTTTCTCAGAATCAGGCCAATATGAAGCTTGGCTCCCTAACCTCCCTTTCCTCTTTTCTCAGCCTGGAAATATGTAACTGCAGAATTGCCTTTCATTGTGTAGGTTTCTCTGGAGACTTCTCCCTCCTTCAAATTAGGTAAATATTTCAATCTTGTTTTTCCATCCACAAGTATGATTGTTTCTATCTGAGTATTGCTCCCAATTGCATTGTGTACA
This sequence comes from Chiloscyllium plagiosum, assembly GCF_004010195.1. Lineage (NCBI taxonomy): Eukaryota > Metazoa > Chordata > Chondrichthyes > Orectolobiformes > Hemiscylliidae > Chiloscyllium > Chiloscyllium plagiosum. The sequence continues at coordinate 5,980 of NC_057735.1, forward strand.
GTGTGCCATACATACCTCAGGCACCTAGCTGTTTGACTTCTCTTTAATAATGGCAGACTAGCCTGACTGTGAGTTCTCAGTCATATCGTAGATATCATTATCCTCTGAAATCACATGGGTCTTGTATCTAGGTAGAGGTGCTGATTAGTCACCTTGGGATTTGGGATTTTCATATCAGAGCTAAATGGAGAACTTGAAGCATAATTATTTACACATCAAAATTCTCAACATTTTTTGGGTCTTTGGAAACTCCCAGTCTGTCCACTGTTGACATAAACTGCTGCCATTGTATCAAAATGTAAACTCCTTCTTCCCAGGAAACCGTCTAAACCTCTCCCCCCATTAATCTCTAACAATTTGTCAGGGCTGCACATGGTAGGTTAATTGATAAAGTTAGATGACATGGGATTCAGGGAAAGCTTGCCAATTGGGTACAGAATTGGTTTGATGGTAAGAGACAGAGAGTGGTAGGGGAGGGTTGTTTTTCAGACTGGGGGCTTGTGACTTGCGGTGTACCACAGGGATCAGTGCTCGGTGCCCTTTTGTTGGTCATTTACATAAACAATGTGGATGAGAATTTAGGTGAAGGCATGGTTCACAAGATTGCAGATGACACCAAAGTGAAGAAGGTTATCTGAGGTTGCAAAGAGATCTCGATCAATCGGGACAATGGGCCAAGAGTGACAGATAGAGTTTTATTTGGATAAATGCGAGGTATTGCATTTTGGTAAAATAAATAAGGGCAGGACTTGTACAGTTAATGGAAGGGCCCTGGGTAGTATTGTGGAACAGAGTGACCTAGGGGGTTCAGGTACAGAATTCTTTGAAAGTTGCATCACTGGTAGTCAGGGATTTAGCACACTTGCCTCATTGCTCCGACTATTAAGAATCAGAGTTAAGACATCATTGAAGTTGTACAGGACGTTGGTGAGGCCACTTTTGGAGTACTGTGTACAGTTCTGGTCGCCCTGCTATTGGAAGGATATTATAAATTGAAGAGGATTCAGAAAAGATTTGCCAGGATGTTGGCAGGGATTGAAGGATTGAGTTACAGTAGCGCCTCGACATACGAATGATCCTGTTCACGAACAAATCGGTTTACGAACAGGATTGTACATACAATTTTGCTTCAACGTATGTACGAAATTCAAGGTACGAACGCAAAAAGCCCGTGTGCGACCACATGGTTTCATTGTTCTGCTTTGCTACGCGCTTGTTGAACGCAAAAGCTCTCGGGCCCCGTGTGATCTCATTCAGTTCGTCTTTGGTACGTGCGCTGTGAACAGTGTTCGTTGCTACATCCAAGCATTCTTACGCTATCCGAGCGATGGGAAAAATTTATTCAGTTCGCGAGCTTTTCGGTTCACGAATCGGTTCCCGGAACGGATTAAGTTCGTAAGTCGAGGCGCTACTGTATAAGGAGACGGATGAAGAGGCTTGGACATTTTTCACTGGAAAACGGGAGATTAAGGAGTGACCTTATAGAGGTTTATAAAAGCATGAGGGGCGTAGATAAAGTGAATAGCAAGGGTCTTTTTCGTGGAATGGGTGAGTTCAAAGTCAGGGGGCATATTTTTAAGGTGAGAGGAGAAAGGTTTAACAGGGACCTGAGGGATAACATTTTCACACAGAGGGTGGTTCTGTGTTGAATGAACTGCCAGAGGAAGTGATAGATGCAGGTAAAGTTACAACATTTAAAAGACATTTGTGTAGATACATGAATAGGAAAGATTTAGAGAGATATGGGCCAAATGCAGGCAAATGGGGCTAGTTTAGTTTGGTCAGCATGGCTAAGTTGGACCGAAGGGTCTGTTTCCTTTTGAGTCTGCTATATGACTCTAATCAAAGCATAAAGGCTTTCTGAAAACAATAAATGCTGGAGATCACAGCAGGTCAGACAGCATCCTTGGAGAAAGAACAAACTTCATCAGAGCTTAAGTGAAGGCGGGGGAGTGAACCTGATCAAGGTGTTGTGAGTGATGGAAAGGAGCAAGGGCAGAAGCATGGGTGATATGTCGGATGTGGTTGATCAGGTCCCCCTTGTCCTTACTATTCATTCCAACAGCCTCTATATTCAAAGGATCAGTCTCTACCATTTCAGACAACTCTAGCAGGATGCTACTGCCAAACACATGTACCCCTCACTCTCCCTGTCTGCATTTCATAGGGATCATTCCCTCCAGGACACCCTAGTCCATTGCACAACCATTACCATCACCCGACATCCCCCCTCCCCCCCACCCTCCAACTCCCATTATCTCCTCCCTGCTCACCATCCAAGGGCCTAACCAGGCTTTCCAGGTGAAGCAGCATTTCATCTGTACCTCCTCCAATCTTGTGTATTGTATTCACTGCACCCAATGCGGCCTACTCTACATTGGAAAAACCTAACACGGACTGAGTGACTGCTTTGTGGAACACCTCCGGTCTGTGTTCAAGCAGGACCCCAACTTTCCCATAGCCGATCATTTTAACACAGCGTCCTGCCCGCACGTCCACATGTCTGTCTTCGGCATGCTGCAGTGTTCCAGTGAATCCCAGTGAAAACTGGAGGAACAACATCGCTTCTTCAGACTGAGCACTTTACCACCTCCTGGGTTTAAGATTGAGTTCAACATTGAGTACAGATTCCAGCATCTGCAATAGTTTGTTCCTACATAACGGCTTTCTGTCAGGCAGACTTCAGCAAAAGTCACAATCCCAAACTTGCTTGAACTAGCCTCTGTGGAGTAAACTGACATATAAAGACAAAACTCACAAATCAAACGTAAACCTATCTGAGGTTCAGTTGGAAAGAAACCAGCATACAGGGAAAGCCAACTCTCCTTAAGAGGACGGTCTGAAATCCTCCAGCAGTTCAGTGAGTGTAACTCAGCAGCTGCTCTCTCATCATCAGACCCTTCCTCACTGGGCACTTGTTCATACACTCACAAAATCATTCTGGATAAAATGGGCCTGAGCTGATGCAAAATCCTACCCTAAAATTACTAGGGAAATAACAGATGAAGTGGGAGAAGAGGTGGAGAGTAAAGGAGACACTGACACAAAGATGTGCATCTCCCAAGGGTGCTGGGCTGGGCTGGGCTGCCTACAGTGATTTCATGACAGTGAAGCCAACAGGAAGATCTTTGCCAGACATTCCCAGATCTCTTCTAGACATTTTGATGTAAATGTACAATTAAATATGGCAGAATCTGGGAGACCTGTCTCTACAAATCACCTTTCTAAAGAGTAAAGAGTTTATTGAAGCTATAAAGTATAGTAAGGGAGATGTAAGCTGGACCAAGAACCATTAATCTGATGGACAATTTGTTTCACTTGTCAGTCTATGCTCCAGTGAATATTGTTTCATTTCTTTTTTTGTAAAGGATGTAATTCCAGAGAGAAATGTGTTTCCTTGTTCTTCACTGAATAATTGCACTGTTGAGATCATCTTAACTCTCCAATTTCAAAGCAGCAGGATTTTGTGCAGGGAGGGCCATGTTTCATAAATTTGTTTGAGTTTTCTGAGGAAGTGCCAAAAATGGTTGATGAGGGAGAGCAATAGATATTGTCGATTTGGACTTTAGCAAGGCCTTTGATCTGGGCCAAGGTAATATGATGGATACAGAACTGGCTTAGTCATAGAAGGCAGACAGTAGCAGTTTTTCAGACTGGAGATCTGTGACTAGTGGTGTTCCATGGGAATCAGTGCTGGGACTCCTGTTGTTTGTAATATATATAAATGATCTGGAGGAGAATGTAGGTGGCCTGATTAGTAAGATTGTGGACAATACAAAGTGAGGAGGATTGCCAGAGGAAACAGCAGGATATCGATAAGGTGGAGACTTGGGCAGACAAATGACAGATGGAGTTTAATCTGGACAAATGCGAGGTGGTGCCTTTTGGAAGTTCTAATTCAGGATGAATGTATACAGTAAATGGCAGAACCTTTAGAAACATCAACATTCAGAGGGATCTAGGTGTGCAGGTCCACAGTTCCCTAAATGTTGCATATGGCATGCTTGCCTTCATCAGTTAGGGCGTGGATTATAAAAATTAGCAAGTCATGTTGCAACACCATTGATCTTTAGTTGGGCGACATTTGGAATATTATGTACAGCTCTGGTTACCACACCACCTGAAGGATTTGGAGGGTTTGGAGAGGGTACAGAAACAGGTTTACCAGGATATTGCCTGGCTATGAGGGAATTAGTTATGAGGAGAGATTCGACAAACTTTGTTTTGTTTCACTTGAATGTCAAAGTCTGAGGGAACAACCTGATAAGACATTTACAATATCATGAGCGATGTGGCTTGGAATGGTGGTTGGAATCTTTTTCACAAAGTAGAATTGTCAATTACTAGGGGACACAGGTTTAAGGTAAAATGTGGTAAGTTTAAAGGAGATGTGAGAGGCAGGTTTTTTTTACACAGAGGGTGGTAAGTACCCGGAATGTGCAGACAGCGAGGGTGGTGGAGGCAGATAAAATAGCAACATTTAAACGGCATCTTGATAGATACAGGAATAGACAAGGAATAGAGGAATATGGACTGTGCAGAGGCAAAGGCATTTTAGTTTAGAAAGGCATTGTGTGTTGGCACAGACTTGGAGGGCTGAAGGGCCTGTTCCTGTGCTGGACTGTTTCTTGTTGTCTGGGCACTGATGAAGGTGATGATAGACACTGGGTGGGGGGAGCTAAGCACCATCCAGCATCCAATTCCTCACTTCGCTGGCCATGCCAAGGCCACACCCTCAGTCTGTGTAAACTATCTGAAAGTGTTAGATCCTCGCTTCCTCCACTTTACGTAATCTGCCTTCTTCCTTTTGACGAGAAGCTCCTCTGTTCTCGTCATTCAAGGTTCCTTAATCTTACCCCTTCTTTTTCAGCAATTTCTGTTTTTGTTTCCAATTTACAGCATCCACAATCCTTTCTGTTTTTATACTGTTCAAGTTGAGTGGGTTACCTGATGTATTTACCTGATGGTTTATCAAAACTCTTGGAGAGGGTCTAAATTAATGGCAGGGGTGATAGAAAGCAAGAGGTATGGTAAGTGAAAGAGTGTGTAGTGAGGACTAGAATACACTATGAGTGTGCAAGAAGCTAATACAATGATGACTTTAAAAGGGAATTTGACAATTATCTAAAAAGATTTGCAGAGTTATAGTGAAAAGACAGGGGAATGGGACAGTCAGATAGTCAAAATAAACATTTAGAGGAACAGTATGAGATTTTATTCTTGACTGAGGGGATTGGTGATGGATTTTAACCCTGCTTTAGGGGAATAAAATGTAATTTTAACACTGATGTTCACTGCAAAGGCAATTAATTGAGAATCTGAATGAATGACCTTGTGCACCATGTGACACTGATACTCCTGTTTAACTTACATCTGCTGTTTAACCTACATCTTAATCCTGGTCTGAAAGCAGCCAAGAGGAAATAATGGCCCTCAGCACTCCCATCACTATGTGTAGAGGCTGTCACAGCTGAACCTGGCCATGTGAGAGAGGATATCTACAGTAAAGAAAGGGTTAATGAGAGGACAGCATTTTATACCCATTGTTCATTGATGTATGAGCCCTAACCGGTACTAAATAGGCCATTGACTGCCGACAGCCATGTGCTTCTGATCTCAGAAGCTAAGCAGACTCAGGCTTGGTTAGTACTTGAATGGGACACTGCCTGGGAGTACAAGGTGTAGTAGGCTTTTGGAGGGCTCTCTGCGCGGGAATCGTTCCCCCTTTCTCTCGGGGATCTGGGGTGGAGGGAACTGCACGCAGCAGCCCCCTGCAACTGCAGATTGTGATGGTTCACGGACTGCCAGCCCAACCGCTTGTTCTGTGGTGCTGTGGAGTCCCTGGACCAGGTATATATGGGGTGTGGGCGTTTGCACTCCCTTTTTAGTTTTCTGAAAAATCTTCTTCTCTGTTTTTGATTGTACTTCAGTCCCACACTCCTGATCTTTAACCACCCGGTACGGAGCAGGGGGGGCAGGTCTGAAGACCTCCTCGTGGGTCTGCTCCTGGGCCTGGCCAAACTGGCCATAAACAGGTCCAGGCAGCAGGCCGTGGAGGAAGTCGTTAGGGCCGACTTCTGTGGCGACATCCTGCCCGGGTGTCCCTGAACAAGGAGCATGCAGTGTCTACCAACACCCTCGAGGTTTTCAGGGGGAAGTGGGCACCATGTAGGGTTTTATTTCCCCCTCTGACTCTATTTGATTTGATCCCTGCCCTCCCCTTCACTGTTTGATCGCACAGCATTGCCCTTTGATGTGAAGGGCACTGCTTGTCACTGGCCACTCGGGTGTTTCCTTTCTTCCTGGTGGTGGAAACTGAATAAAGATTCGTGCACCTTGTGTCTCTCACTGTGTCTCACACCTGCACACACACACCATGGGTGCTGGGGAAAGAGTAAACACTACTGTTTTTGGGGGCAGATTAAGAAAAAAAAACAGGAGAGGAGCACAAAAAAAATAGGGCATTGGCATTCCTGACATTCCATAAACTCACATAGCATTCCTTCTCAATTAATTCAGCCTTGTTGCCAATTCACACATTAACACATACCTTGGTCAATTACTGTCAAGTGGCGAACAAAACTGAGCTATGCATTGCTGGTTTCCAATAGGTATAAACCTCACAGAATCGAGAGACTCATAAAAGTAATCAATTTAATCAGGCTGTGTGAATCCATTTTAATCTTATTTGCTTTTCCCTGTAGACTCTGTGTGAGTTAACAAGCTGTCAGAAGGTTAAACATTTTTTCTCTCTATAGCCCATCCCTTCAGGGGAACAGAAACACATTGAATATTTTAACCTGTTCAAGAAACGTTGGTCGAAATGGGTCATTTTATGTCAGAGTAATGCATTTGGGAGAAATTGGTTTCATATTTAAAATGATGAAAGGATGGTATAGGTGTGACAGGAAGCAAATGTTTCCATCAACTTACCATTTCAGATATAGGGGCCAGAGAACCAAGATTAAATGGAAGAGGTTTGGAAAAGAGGACAGGAGTGAGGCTGTGGAATTTGTTTCCATGATTGGAGACTGATGTAGGAAGAGTTCAATATTCCAGACTGTGTGCAGATGGGCTCAAGGATATAAAATTGCTACAGTATGGAAGCAGGCCATTTGACCCATCAAGTCCACACTGATCCTCCACAGAGCATCTCACCCTGTCCCTGTAACCTTGCATTTCCCATCTCTAACCCACCTAGCCTGCACATCCCTGGGCACTATCGGTAACTTAGCATGGTCAATGCGCCTAACCTGCACATCTTTGGACTGTGAGAGGAAACCGGAGCACCCGGAGCAAACCCACGCAGACATGGGGAGAATGGACAAACTCCACACAGACAGTCGCTTGAGGCTGGAATCAAACCCAAGTCCATGATGATGTGAGGCAGCAGTGCTAATCACTGAGCCACTGGGAAGAGGGTAGGGAAATGTTGAATTATTTTCCCAGTGGTAGGAATTGGATGGACCTGCCTAGCAGGATGTGTAATTTCTCTGTATTCCCCACATGTGTAATAAGTCTGGTTTATGTTCATTGAATTACCACAAACCTCAAACATCTCAAAATCTTTCAGAAAATGAATTCTATTTTCACCAAGTTACAGAATTCTTGCAGTTCAGAAAGAGATAATTTGGGAACAAAAATATGGCAGAGGAACTAAGTAGGTCCTTTGCATTAGTTTTCGCAGCTGAAGACACCAGCAGCATTGCTGAACTTTAGAAGAGTTAGAGGGAAGCAGTGAGTGCAGCGGCCTTGACTAAGGAGAAGGTGCTGGGGAAGCTGAAAGGTCTGAAGGTGGGTACATAACCCGGACCGGATAGACTACGCACCGGGATACTGAAGGAGATTGCTGAGGAGATTGCAGAGGCATTGGTAGTGATCTTTCAGGACTCACTGGAGTCAGGGACAGGAAACGAGGTAGGTCGGGCTGATCTCAGTCATTGGTAACATTTTAGATTGCATTATTAAGGATGAGATTGTGGAGGACTTGGAAGTGCACAGTAAAATAGGGGAGAGTCAGCACAGCTTCGCCATTGGGAGACCATGCCTGATAAATCTGTTTGGATTCTTTGAGGAGGTAACGAGCAAGGTAGACAAAGGTGAGCCAGTGGGTGTGGTCTATTCAACTTTCCAAAATACTTTTGGCAAGGTGCCGAACTGGAAGCTGCTACACAAGATAACAGCTCATGGTGTTTGGGGGCAAGGTATTGGGGGCATGAATCGAGGATTGGCTGACTGTCAAAAGGCAGTGAGTGGGGATAAAAGAGTCTTTTTCAGGATGGTAGCCAGTGACTAGTGGAGTTTTTTTATTCACTCATGGGATGTGGGCATTGTTGGCTGGACCAGCATTTAATGCCCATCCTTAATTGTCCAGAGGGCAGTTGAGAGTCAACCACATTGCTGTGGGTCTGGACTCACATGTAGGCCAGACCAGGTAAGGATGGCAGTTTCCTTCTCTAAAGGACATTAATGAGCCAGATGATTTTTTACAACAATCAACAATGGTTTTGTGGTCATTAGACTCATAATTCTGGATTTTTATTGAATTCAGACTCCATGATCTGCTGTAGTAGGATTCAAACCCAGATCCACAGAACACTCGCTGAGTTTCTGGAATAACAGGCCAGCAATAATATCACTGGACAATCACCTCCCCCTCGCTCTGCAGGAGACAGTGTTGGGATCTCAACTATTCACGTTATACATCAACAATCTGGATGAAGGAACTGAAGGCATTTTTGCTACGTTTGCTGATGACATAAAGATAGGTATAGACGTAGGCAGTGTTGAGGATGTGGGGAGGCTGCAGAAGGCCTTGGACAGATTGGGACAATGGGGAAAGAAGTGGCAGGTGGAATACAAAGTCAGAAGGTGTGAGGTTATGTACTTTGGTAGGAAGAATAGAGGCATAGACTGAAAGGGTAAAGGATTCAGAAGGCTGAAGCACAAAGGGACTTGGAAGTTTTGTTCAAAATTCTCTTAAGGTGAACATGCAGGTTCAGATGGCAGTTGGGAAGGCAAACACAATGTTATCATTCATTTCAAGAGGGCCAGAATTTAAGAGTAGGGATGATGTGTTTGGAATATTGTGAACAGTTTTGGACCCTGTATCTAAGGGAGGATGTGCTGACACTGAACAGGGTTCAGCAAAGGTTCACAAGAATGATCCCGGGGATGAAGAGTTTGTGTATGAGGAGTGGTTGAGAACTCGACAGAGTTTAGAAGGATGAGAGGGGATCTGATTGAAACTTACAGAACACTGAGAGGGCAATGTGGAAAAGATATTTCCACTCATGGGATAGACTAGGACTTGAGGAAACAGCCTCAGAGTGAAAGGATGACTCTTTAGAACTGAGATGAGGAGGAATTTCTTCAGCCAGAGGGAACTCATTGCTGCAGAGAGCTGTGGAGGCCAAATCATTGAATGTATTTAAGACAGAGATAGGTTCTCGATTAGTCACAGGATCAATGTTTACAAGGAGAAGGCAGGAGAATGGGGTTGAGAAACATAGTGGCCATGACTGAATGCCAGAGCAAGCTCAATGAAAGGAATGGCCTCATTCTGCTCCTGTATCTAATTGTCTGATAGGACAAAGTGAGGACTGCAGATGCTGGAGATTAGAGTCAAGAATGTGGTGCTGGAAAAGCACAGCAGGTCAGGCAGCATCTGAGGAGCAGGGGAATTGACATTTCGGGCAAAAGCCCTTCAGCAGGTATAAGGCTAGGAGCCTCGTGGGTGGAGAGATAAATGGGAGGCTAATTGTCTTATGTCTGGCACATGCTCTATTATTGAGTTTAACTCTATTAACTCATGCCCTGCCTTTCCCCATGTCCCTGCACATTATTTCTCTTAAAACAAAAATCCAGTGCTTTCTTGAAAGCCTCAATGTTACCTGCCTCCAGAACATTTCCCAGCAGTGTGTTCCCTACCCTTACTACTCTGAGTGAAAATCTTTCTCACATCACCGTTACTTCATTTATCCGTCACTTAACATCTACACTCTTTTGTTCTTGTTCCTTTTACAAGCGGAACAGCTTCTTCCATTCTGTCCAGCTCACTCACCATGTTGAAAATCTCTATCAGATCACCCACTTATCACTATTCCCTTCTGGACTGTCTCTTTGATGCATTCATATATTTCCTACAATGTGGCTCTCACAACTGGACACCATACTCCAGCTGAGGTCCAACAAGTGTCTTATATAAGGTCAATGTCACCTCCTTACTCTTGTACTTATGTCCCAATATGTAATGCCTAAAAACACTGCTTTTCAAATAAAGCACAGAGGCTGGTATCCTGTCACTATGTCTTCCATTATTTCCATGTTCACAGTACATGTGCTCAAAGCAGCCAGCTCAGAGCCAGGCCTTGAGAAAGAGGAGACCTGACGCTCCTGTTTGTATCAGGCAGCCAGGGCTCCCAGATTGACCCAGGTTAATAGCCCCAATCAAGGATCTCATAGGTATACGATCATCTGGTTCCATTCACTAAAACAACATCTGTAAATCAATGATGATTCTTCCTCATTAACTCACTTCTTTCCATGTGACAATTGTTTCCAAAACTTTCAGTACAAACATTAAACTGATTGGTCTGTAATTGCTTGGATTGGCCTAAAAACGTTTTTTAAACAAAGCCATAGTTTTTAGCAATTCTCTAGCCTTTTTGCACCTCTCCAGGTTCCAGGGAAGACTGGAAGATTTGACCAGTGGCCAGACAATTTTGACCCTCACTGCCTTCAGATCCATGGATGCATCTCACGAGGACTTGGTGTCTTGTTCACTTCGGAACACATACAAGTGCTGACAGAATTTTTTTCTCTCAAGGGATAGTGAGTCTGCAGAATCCTTTACCACAGATGGTGGTTGATGCTGAGTCACTAAATATGTTCAAGGCTGAGAGAGACAGATTTTTAATCAGTTACTGTTTCTGACTATGAGCCTGTTCCATTCATTCCTGATCTGAATGCCCCTGGTTTGAGAATGTAACTTTTAAATGTTCTGTGATTTACATATGAAAGAACAGAAACCAACATGGTCATTCTAAAAGATGAGAGATTTAACAAACAATCCAGGTCTTTTTCAATATATAATTTCAGTTACATCACACTGTAAAATCTTGTAATAAATTCTGTGTCCTATGATCTTATACCCCACAACCACCTGATGAAGGAGCAGCGCTCCAAAAGCTAGTGCTTCCAAATAAACCTGTTGGACTATAACCTGGTGTTGTGTGATTTTTAACTTTGATACAACCCAGTCCAACACCAGCATCTCCAAATCATCCCTGGGTTTCAGACACATTAAAGAAATTAAACATTGGAGAATGGGCAGAAAGTTGGAGTTGAGAAATTTCAGATCAGACATTATAGAACAAAGAACATAGAACATAGAACAGTACAGCACAGTACAGGTTCTTCAACCCTTGATGTTGAGCTGATCTTTTATCCTATTCAAAGATCAAACTAACTGACATACCCTTTACTTTACTATCATCCATGTGCCTATCCAAGAGTCGTTTAAATGTCCCTAATGTTTCTGACTCTACTCCCACCACTGGCAGTGCATTCCACACACCCACCACTCTCTGTGTAAAGAACCTACCTCTGATATCTCCCCTAAACCTTCCTCCAATCACCTTAAAATTATGCCCCCGTGTGATAGACATTTCCACCCTGGGGAAAAGTCTCTGACTATTTATCTGTGCCTCTCATCATCGAGTACACCTCTATCAAGTCAACTCTCATCCTTCTTCGCTTTAGTGGTCAGTGATGCAAAGATCTTTGCCGAAGGCGCAATAATCTCTTCCTTCACCTCCTTTAGTAACTTAAGGTATGTTCCTCTGGCCCAGGGGATTTATCTATCCTTATGTTTTTCAAAATTTCTAGCACATCCTCCTTCTTAACATCAACCTGTTCGAGCTTATCAGCGTTTTTCACTCTGTCCTTAGAAATGCCAAGGTCCCTCACTAGTGAATACTGAAGCAAAGTACTCATTAAGGACATCCCCTACTTCCCCTACCTCCTCCGACTCCCAGTCACAAGTTCCTGCCACTATCCCTGATCAGCCCTACCTTCACTCTGGCCATCCTCTTGTTCCTCACATAAGTGTATGACGCCTTAGGGTTTTCCTTAATCCTACCTGTTAAAGCTTTCTCATGCCACCTTCTAGCTCTCCTAAGTCCATTCTTCAGTTCCTTCCAGGCTACCTTGTAACCCTCTACAGCCCTGTCTGATCCTTGCCTCCTCCACCCTAAGTAAGTTCCTTCTTCCTCTTGACTAGATATTCCCACATCTCTTGCCATTCAAGGTTCCTTCACTCTATCATCCCTTCCTTGCCTTAGTGGGACAAACCTATCCAGCACTATCAGCAAGTGCTCCCTAAACAACCTCCCCATTTCCCTGACATCATCCGTTCCAAATTTAGGCACCCCAGTTCCTGCCGAATATTCTTTCCTCCAATGAAATACTTTCTCATACTTTCTGATCCTATCCCTCCACCATTGAAATGTTCTCCCACTGAGAGGTTGAACAGCTGGCTTGATTTGTTGCCAAGCACCAAATCTAATATGGCCTCCCCTCTATTCATCCTATCTACAGATTGAGTCAGGAATCTTTCCTGGACACACCTGACAAAAACTGCTCCATCCAAACTATCCGCAGTAAGTAGGTTCCAATCAATATTAGGGAAGTTAAAGTCACCCATGACAACAACCCTACTACTTCTGCACCTTTCCCAAATCTGCCTCCCAAACAGCTCTGTAATGGCCATAATGTCATAGTTCCAAATCCTGATCCAGGCTCGGAGCTCGTCACCCTTATTCCTGACACTTCTGGCGTTAAAACAGACACACTTCAACCCATCACACTGACTACACCTTTGCCCTATTAAGTACCTATCCCTCCTCACAGACTCTCTGCACCACTGTATCTGCCTGTTCACCAGCTACCCCATCCTCTGATCTGTAGCTCCATTTCCCATCCCCTTGCCAAACTGGTTTAAACCCTCCCGAAGAACTCTAGGAAACCTCCTGCCCAGGACATTGGTGCCCCTCCAGTTCAAGTGCAACCTGTCCTTGTTGTATAGGTCCCACCTTTCCCAGAAGGTATCCACAAATCCGACTCCCTTCTTCCTACACCAGCCCTGCAGACACCTGTTTATCTGCACTCGCTCTCTGTTCCTAGCCTCACTAGCCCATGGCACCAGTAGCAGCTCTGAGATTACAACTCTGCTCGTCCTGCCTTCTAGCTTCCAACCTAACTCCCTATGTTCACTTTTCAGGCTCTCATCCCTTTTCCTAGCTATGTCATTGATATTGATGTGCACCATGGCTTCTGGCTGCTCTCCCTCCCCCTTAAGAATCCTGTAGACCCAATCCGAGACATCCCTCTCCCTGGCACCCGGGAGGCAACACACCATCCGGAAGACTCGCTCGCGCCCACAGAATCTGCTGTCTGTTCCTCTCATCACTGAATCTCCTATTACTGTCACTCTCCTGTTCTTTCCCCGTTTCCCTTCTGAGCCACAGAGCCAGGCTCAGTGCCAGAGACCTGGCCACTGAGGCATTCCCCTGGTAGGTCACTCCCCCCAACAGTATCTGAAATGGTATACATATTAATGAGGGGAATGGCCCAGGAGGTCCCTGCACTGTCTGCCTGTTCCCTTTCCCTCTCCTGACTGTCACCCAGCTACCTTTATCCTGTAACGTTAGTGTGAATACCTCCCTATATCCCCTCTCTATCAGCCCCTTAGCCTCCCGAATAATTTGAAGTTCATCCAACTCCAGCTCCACTTCCCTAACGCAGTCTGTGAGGACCTGGAGTTAGCTGCAGTCATCGCAGGGAAGTCAGCAGGGACCCCAGTGGTGACCTGTACCTCCCACATCCTACAGGAGGAGCATGCAACTGCAGTGGGATAAATGTGTTTTGGGCTCTTGCGATTTATATTGAAGGTCTGAAACCGTCACCCTAAAGGCCTCCATCTGCCATACAACACTGATCCTCTGATGCACTGAAGGACGTACATCATGTTTAGCTCCAAGGTGTTAAACTTGACCATTAAATGTACAGAGACAGAAATGAGATTTTAGTGATGTGTGTTTATGAAACTGACTCAAAGGCAATGGCTTGTATAATAACATAAACGTAAGAACGTAGGAGCCAGGAGCAGGGGTAGGCCGCCTGGCCCATCGAGCCTGCTCCGCCATCAATAAGATCATGGCTGATCTTCTCATGGACTCAGCTCCACTTACTCACTCTCTCACCATATCCCTTAATTCCTTTATTGTTCAAATAAAATCTATCTTAGCCTTAAAAACGTTTACTGAAGTAGCGTCAACTACTTCCCTAGGCAGGGAATTCCACAGATTCACAACCCTCTGGGTGAAGACGTTCCTTCCCAATTCAATCCTAAATCTGCTCCCTCTAATCTGGAGGCTATGTCCTCTTGTCCTAGTTTCACCCACCAGTGGAAACATCCTCTCTACTTCTCTCTTATCTATTCTCTTCATAATTTTATATGTTTCTATAAGATCCTCCCTCATTCTTCTAAATTCCAATGAATATAATCCCAATCTACTCAGTCTCTTCTCATAAGTGAACCTCCTCAATTCTGGAATCAACTTAGTGAACCTCCTCTGCTCCCCCTCCAGTGCGAGTACATCCTTTCTCAAGTAATGAGACCAAAACTGCACACAGTACTCCAGGTGTGGCCTCACCAGCACCCTGTACAGCTGAAATAAAACTTCCCTGCTTTTAAACTCAATCCCTTTAGCAATGAAAGACAAAATTCCATTTGCCTTCCTAATTACTTGTACCTGCAGACCAACCTTGTGTGATTCATGCACAAGGACACCCAGGTCCCTCTGCATAGCAGCATGCTGCAACCTTTTACCATTCAAGTAATAATCCTTTTTGCGGTTACTCCTACTCAAATGGATAACTTCAAATTTATTAACACTGTATTCCATCTGCCAGACCTTTGCCCGCTCACTCAGTGTATCTATGTTCCTATGCTTCACAGTCCTCTACAGACTTCGCTCTGTCATTCAGCTTAGTGTCATCTGCAAACTTTGACACACCACACATGGTCCCCAACTTCAAATCATCCATATAAATTGTGAATAATTGTGGTCCTAACACGATCCCTGAGACATACCACTAGTTACTAACTGCCAACCAGAATAGAACATAGAACATAGAACATAGAACATAGAACATAGAACATAGAACATAGAACATAGAACAATACAGCGAAGAATAGGCCCTTCGGCCCTCGATGTTGCACCAACCTGTGAATTAATCTAAGCCCATCCCCTACACTATCCCATCATCACCCATGTGCTTATCCAATGATTGTTTAAATCTCTCTAATGTGGCTGAGTTGACAACATTAGCAGGCAGGACATTCCACGCCCTTACAACTCTCTGTGTAAAGAACCTGCCTCTGACATCTGTCTTAAATCTAACACCCCTCAATTTGTAGTTATGCTCTCTCGTACACACTGACGTCATCATCCACGGAAAAAGACTTTCACTGTCTACCCTGTCTAATCCTCTGATCATTCTTGTTTTCTCTATCAAATCCCCTCTTAGCCTTTTTCTTTCCAATGAGAACAGACCCAAGTCTCTCAGCCTTTCCTCATAAGACCTTCCCTCTAGACCAGGCAACATCCTCTGCACCTTTCCCAATGCTTCCACATCCTTCCTGTAATGGGGCGACCAGAACTATAAACAATAATCCAAGTGCGGCCGCACTAACATTTTGTACAGTTGCAGTGTGACATTACGGCTCCAGAATTCAATCCCTCTATGAATAAAACCTAACACACCATATGCCTTCTTAACAGCACTATCAACTTGGGTGGCAACTTTCAGGGATCTATGTACATAGACACCAAGATCCCTCTGCACATACACACTACCACGAATCTTTCCATTGATCCAGGACTCTGCCTTCCTGTTATTCTTAAAAAAGTGAATTACCTCACATTTAGCTGCATTGAACTCCATTTGCCACCTCTCAGCCCAATTCTGCAGTTATCCAAGTCCCCATGTAACCTGTAACATTCTTCCAAACTGTCCACTACTCCACTGACTTTAGTGTCATCTGTAAATTTACTAATCCATCCATCTATGCCTGCGTCTATGTCATTTATAAAAATGACAAACAGCTGTGGTCCCAAAACAGATCCTTGTGGCACACCACTAGTAACTGGACTCCAGGCTAAATATTTTCCATCAACCACCACTCGCTGCCTTCTTACAGAAAGCCAGTTTCTAATCCAAACTGCTAAATCACCCTCAATCCCATGCCTCTGTATTTTTTCCAACAGCCTACCATGTGGAACCTTATCAAAGGTTTACTGAAGTCCATGTATACCACATCAACTGTCCTACCCTCATCTACATGTTTGGTCACCTTCTCAAAAAACTCAATGAGGTTTGTGAGACACGACCTGCCCTTGATGAAACCATGTTGACTATCTGAAATCAAATTGTTGCTTGCTAGATGATTATAAATCCTATCTCTTATAATCCTTTCCAAAACATTTCCTACAACAGAAGTAAGGCTCACTGGTCTATAATTACCTGGGTCATCTCTACTGCTCTTCTTGAACAAGGGCACAACATTTGCAATCCTCCAGTCCTCTGGTACTAAACCTGTAGAGAATGATGATTCAAAGATCAAAGCCAAAGTCTCCACCATCTCCTCCCTAGCTTCCCAGAGAATCCTCGGATAAATCCCATCCGGCTCAGGGGACTTGTCTACTTTCACTCCTTCTAGAATTGATAACACCTCTTTGTAACTAACCTAGATTCTTTCTAGTCTAATATCTCGTACCTCATTCTTTTCCTCTACAAAATACTCCTTTTTCGGAATGAAAACCAATGAGAAATATTCATTTAGCACGTCTCCAAACTCCACAGGGTCCACATTCAACTTCCCACTTCTGTCTTTGACTGGCCCTATTCCTACCCTAGTCATCCTTTTATTCCTCAGATACCTATAGAAAGCTTTAGGGTCCTCCTTTATTCTATTTGCTAAAGTCTACTCATGTCCCCCTTGCACTTCTTAACTCTCCCTTTAAATCCTTCCTAGCTGATCTGTAACTCTCCATCGCCTCATCTGAACCATCTTGTCTCATTAACACATAAGCCTCCTTCTTCTTTGTAACAAGAGATGCAATTTCTGTAGTAAACCACGGTTCCCTTACCTTATCACTTCCTCCCTGCCTGACAGGGACATAGCTATCAAGGACACGCAATATCTGTTCCTTAAACCAGCTCCACATTTCCATTGTCTGCATCCCCTGCATTTTGCTACCCCATTCTATGCATCCTAATTCTTGCCTAATCGCATTATAATTGCTTTTGCCCCATCGATAACTCTTGACCTGTGGCATGTACCTATCCCTTTCCATCGCTAAACTAAACGTAACTGAATTATGGTCACTCTGTCCAAAGTGCTCACCTACAACTAAATCAAACACCTGGCCTGATTCATTACCAAGCACCAGACCCAGTGTGGCCTCCCCTCTTCTCGGCCCTTTGACATACTGTGTCAGGAAACCCTCCTGTACACATTGGACAAAAACTGATCCATCCAACGTACTAGAGTTGTAGCATTTCCAGTCAATGTTGGGGAAGTTAAAGACCCCCAAAATGACCATCCTGTTCCTTTCACTCCTACCCGGAATCGTTTTGCTAATCCTCTCCTCTGCCTCCCTCAGACTCTGTGGAGGCCTATAAAAAACTCCCAGCAGTGTGACCTCTCCTCTCCTGTTTCTAACCTTAGCCCATACCACCCCAGTAGACGAGTCCTTGTTAAAAGTTCTTTCAGCTACCGTTATACTATCCTTGACTAAGAAGGCCACACCTCCTCCTCTATTACCGCCATGCCTGTTCTTAATGAAAGATATAAATAGAACTCATTTATCCCCACTCTTTGCTTCTTGTTTGTCAATCAATTCTTTATCCATGCTAATATTTTACCCATAATGCCATGCATCCTTATCTTATGCAGCAGCCTCTTGTGCGGCTCCTTGTCAAAGGCCTTTTGGAAATCTAGGTACACCACAACCATTGGGTCCCCGTTGTCCACCTTACTCGTAATGTCTTCATAAAATTCCTCAAGATTAGTTAAGCATGACCTGCCCTTCATGAACCCATGCTGCGTCTGCCCAACGGGACAATTTCTATCGAGGTGCCTTACTAATTCTTCCTTGATAATAGATTCAAACATCTTGCCCACTGCAGACGTTAAGCTAACTGATCTATAATTCCCCATCTTTTGTCGATCTTTTTAAATTGGGAGACCTTTATTTGGGATTAATCTGCACATCCCCTCACACAGTTTAATAGACACCAGCAACATCCTGTCCACTACTCCAGACGCAGACACTGGGAATCCAGTTTTCTATGCCTCAGCTACTCCTGCCCCGAGGCGACCAGGAGTGTTGGTGTGGTATAAATAACTGAATCTGTCTGGCATTGTCCCATCATCGGGGAAGTTGACCTCAAAAGTACGGAAGTATTGACTCTTTCAGTTCAGTTTCAATTTTAATCAAGGTGGATTTATCATCGATTGCAATTCTTTACCATCCATGAATTACCAACATCACTTTTCAATTGAACCTTTTTTTTATTGCAGATGTGGTTCTGCCCCAAGATACAGATAACTCACAGTGTATCCCATCAGCTTCAATTCTACTGAAAGCAAAGCCAATGTTTTATTTCTTTAATTTGTCTAAAACTCAGAGAGACTCACATCAGGCGTGAAACAGAACAGGCTGGTAGTCAGCGTTTGAACACTTTATATGTCTCACAGCAACTTGAGGAAAATCTGATCTGAATTGTCTTGTGAATCTGAGAACTTTTCCAATATGGAGCTCCCAATAACTGTTCCCAATAGAGCACCTTACTGTACGATCCTGTCAAATTTCATCATGTTTCTGACCAGTATGACAAACTGCGAGAGTCCACTCATCTAATATAAAAGGTTAAATAGCAGATCACTTGAAAAACAGTGACATGATAGAGCAGTCAGCATGGATTTGTGAATGGATTTGTGCGTGATAAATCTGCTGGGATTTTTCAAAGATGTAGAGTTGATGGGGGGTGACCAGTAGGTGTGGTTTACTTGGATATTCAGAAAAGTTTCATCAAAGTCCCACTTAAAACATTAATGTGTAAAGTTAATGTGCATGGGATTGAGATGAATGGATTGAGAACTGGTTGCCAGATAGGGAACAGAGAGTAGGAATAAATTATTCTTTTTCCGAGCGGCAGACAGTGACTAGTGGAGTACTGCAGGGATCAGTACGAGGTGCCAGCTCTTCACAAACACATACTGATGATTTAGACGAGGGAACTAAATGTAATATCTGCACATTTGCAGATGACACAAAGCTGGGGGGAAGGGTGAGCTGTGAGGAGGATGCAGAGATACTTCATTGTAATGTGGACAGGCTGAGTGAGTGGGTAAATACATGGCAGATGCAGTATATTGTGGGTAAATGTGAGATTACACTTTGGGAGCAAAAACAGAAAAGCAAGTTATTATCTGAATGGTGCTAGGTTGTGAATGAAGAGGAAACATGAGACCTGGGTACACTAATCACTGCAAATAAGTATTGCAGGTGCAGCAGGCAGCGTAGATGACAAAGTATACATTGGGTCTTCATGGTGAAAGGATTTGAGTAGAGGAACAAAGATACTTTGCTGTAATTGTACAGGGTCTTGGTGAGACCACAGCTGGATAGTTTTGGACTCCTTATCCGAGGATGGATGGACTGCAATAAAGATTTACTGGATGGATTCCTGGGATGACAGGAGTGTTAAATGAAGCAAGACTGGATCAGTTATGACTATGTTCAGAAGAATGGGAGGTACCTCATAGAAACCAATAAAAGTTTCACAGGATTAGACAGGGTAAATGCAGGAAGGATGTTCCCGATGGTGAGGGACTCCAGACCAGGAGTCATAGTTTAAGGATATAGAGTCATTGAGATATACAGCACAGAAACAGGCCCTTTGGTCCAACCAGTCCGTGCCAACCAGATATCCTAAACAACTGTAGTCCCATTTGCCAGCACTTGGCCTGTGTCCCTTTAAACCCTTCCTATTCATATACCCATCCAGATGGCTTTTAAATGTTGCAATTGTACCAGCCTCCACCACATCCTCTGGCAGCTTATTCCATACATGTACCACCCTCTGCGTGAAAATGTTGCCCTTTAGGTCCCTTTAATCCTTCTCCTCTCACCTTAAACCTATGCCCTCTAGTTTTGGACTCTCCCACCCTGGGGAATAGACCTTGTCTATTTACCCTATCCATGCCCCTCATGACCTTGTAAACCTCCATAAGGTCACCCCTCAGCCTCAGACCCTTCAGAGAAAATAGCCCCAGTCTATACAACCTCGGATAAACCATTTGGGACTGAGGTGTCTTCACCAGGAGAGTTGTGAACCTGTTAAATTCACTACCACCGAAAGCTTCGATACAGGGGATCCCCAATTTACATACGTCTGACATCCGAACACTCATACTTAAGAACACAATCTCATGCAGGTGTGTGAGTTTAAAGATTCAATGTATGACCATCCTGTACTCCCAAACAGCTTCTTTATATTATCCTGAATTGTCTTCTAATTTGCATACGTGGATTCACACGCAGAGGGGAGAAAATGAGGATTGCAGACAATGGAGATCAGAGTCAAACAGTGTGGTGCTGGAAAAACACAGCAGGTAAGGCAGCATCTGAGGGGTAGGAGAGACGATGTTTCGAGCATCAGCTCTTCATCAGCAAGACACACAGAGCTCTTCGCACACAGAGCTCTTCGCACACAGAGCCCATTCACAACCCAGGGATTGTCTGTATGGTTCTTGAGGATAAAGGGTACGTGGAGAACTTGGGAACAGGGGACTGAGTTGAATGGTCAGCCATGATCCTATTGAATGATGGAGCAGGCTTGAAGGGCCAAATGGCCTTCTTCCACTCCTCTCTTTGATGTTTTTATGTTTACATCCACTTCCTCACTGAGTTTTCATAACACTTACCCCTTGGCTGACCAAAGTCTCTCAATCTCAGTTTTAAAATTTCCAAGAGACCCTCAGCTCCAGCAGCTATTTTTGGGAGGGGGCCGGTCCACATTTCTAACTTGTGTGAGTGAGTGCTTCACGATGTCACCCCTGAATGACTTGGCACTAATTTTAAGGCTCCCTTGTTCCACCAGAAGAAATAGTTTCTCTCTGTCAACCCTTTCAAATGCCTTCATCGTCATCAATACCTCAATGAGATGGTCCATGAAGGTTCAAGCCTATGAAACAGGCATGTTCAGAACTGTGGCCTAGGAGCCTGTAAATGTTGTTCTTTTACTGATGGCTGTTCACCGGTTACAATTAAATGAATGATGTATTGGAAACAATATGCAGAGAGTTTGCTTTCCCTAGCTGGGTTCAGAGATTGGTTTTACTTATTTCTGTATCTTTGTGGTGACCGTCTTCACCAAATCAGGTCTGTTACTCAGGGCAATGACCCTGTGGCTAGCCCAGAAGAAAAATATTAGTCACTATTGGAGCTTCAACAAAGAGGTAGAAACACTAACCTGAGGAGCCACAGCAGATGGTCAAAGCCATCTTTACACCCAAGACAGACACAACCCCATGCAAAATGTACAAGAGGTTCATCAGCTGAGAGAAGAGGAAAGGCCAATTTTCCACAGGGGCCTTAATCAGAAATATGAGATTTTGCTCAAGATCAGGGCAGGATGAGTCCTGGAAAATGGAGGCAGGTCTCATGGCAAAATCTGGTGAACAGAGGGGGCTCTCTTCTATGAAGCAGACAGCGATTTTCCAATATATTATACACAGACTCACTGGAGGCCGGAATAGGAGTGAAATGTCCAGATATGGAGTGGTAGTGGCTCAAGCCAGCAGCATGGGCGGCACGGTGGCACAGTGGTTAGCACTGTTGCCTCACAGCGCCAGAAACCCGGGTTCAATTCCCGCCTCAGACGACTGACTGTGTGGAGTTTGCACGTTCTCCCCGTGTCTGCGTGGGTTTCCTCCGGGTGCTCCGGTTTCCTCCCACAGTCACAAAGATGTACAGGTCAGGTGAATTGGACATGCTAAAATTGCCCATAGTGTTAGATTAGGGGTATGGGTGGGTTGCGCTTCGGCGGGTCGGTGTGGACTTGTTGGGCCGAAGGGCCTGTTTCCACACTGTAATGTAATCTAATCTAATCATTAACCCAGCAGAGTTTGGAAGGGGGCAGATGCTGAACACATGAATAGGACTCACAAGTGAAAACACAAACAAGGTATGTTGTCTCCCAGGTGCAAGGGTACGTGATGTCACTGATCGTATTTTCCGGGTCCTTAAGGGGGAGGGGGAGCAGCCCGAAGTCGTGGTCCACATTGGCACCAATGACATAGGTAGGAGGAGGGCTGAGGATGTTAGACAGACTTTCAGGGAGCTAGGTTGGAAGCTCAGAGTTAGAACGAACAGAGTTGTTGTCTCTGGTTTGTTACCCGTGCCACGTGATAGAGAGTCGAGGAATAGGGAGAGAGAACAGTTAAATGCGTGGCTACAGGGATGGTGCAAGAGGGAGGGATTCCGGTATTTGGATAACTGGGGTTATTTCTGGGGAAGGTGGGACCTCTATAAACAGGATGGTCTACACCTGAACCTGAGGGGCACCAGTACCCTTGGTGGGAGGTTTGCTAGTGCTCTTGGGGGGGGATTAAACTAACTCTGCCGGGGCATGGGAACCCAGACTGTAGCTTTAGGGTGCAGGACCTAGAATGTAGGGAGGTTAGGAACATGGCATCAAGCTCAAAGGAGGGTGCCTGGAAACAGGAAAGTGGCTTGAAGTGTGTATACTTCAATGCAAGAAGTATACGAAATAAGGTAGGTGAACTTGCAGCGTGGGGTGGTACCTGGGACTTCGATGTTGTGGCTATTACGGAGACATGGCTAGAACAGGGACAGGATTGGCTGTTGCAGGTCCCAGGGTTTAAATGTTTTAGTAGGGGGAGAGGTGGGGGTAAAAGAGGGGGAGGTATGGCATTGCTTGTCAAAGATAGTATTACAGTGGTGGAAAGGACGATGGATGAGGACTTGCCATCTGAGGTAGTTTGGGCTGAGGTTAGGAATAGGAAAGGTGAGCTCACCCTGTTAGGAGTTTTTTACAGGCCTCCTAATAGTCCTAGAAACGTAGAAAAAAGGATTGCAAGGATGATTCAAGAGAAGAGTGAAAGTAAGAGGGTGGTTGTTATGGGGGACTTTAACTTTCCTGATATTGATTGGGAAAGCTATAGCTCAAGTTCGTTAGATGGGACAGTGTTTGTTCAATGTGTGCAGGAGAGTTTCCTGACACAATATGTAGACAGGCCAACAAGAGGTGAGGCCATACTGGATTTGGTTCTGGGTAACGAACCAGGCCAGGTGTTAGAATTAAAGGTAGGTGAGCACTTTGGGGATAGTGACCATAATTCAGTGATTTTTACTCTCGTGATGGAGAGGGATAAGTGTGTACTACAGGGCAAGAATTATAGCTGGGGTAAGGGAAATTATGATGCGGTGAGGCATGACTTAGGATGTGTGGCTCGGAAAAGTAAGCTGCAAGGCAAGGGCGTAATTGATATGTGGAGCTTGTTCAAGGAGCAACTATTGAGTGATCTTGATAATTATGTACCTGTCAGGCAGGAAGGAAAGGGTCGTGCGAGGGAGCCGTGGTTTAATAAGGAATTGGAATCCCTTGTTAAATGGAAGAGGGCGGCCTATCTCAAGATGAGACGTGAAGGTACAATTGGGGCGATTGAGAGTTATAGGGTAGCCAGGAAGGACCTGAAGAGAGAGCTAAAAGCAGCAAGGAGGGGACATGAAAGGTCCTTAGTCGGTAGGATTAGGGAAAACCCTAAGGCTTTCTATAGGTATGTTAGGAATAAAAGAATGACTAGGGTAGGAATAGGTCCAGTCAAGGATAGTAGGGGGAAGTTGCGTGTGGAGGCGGAAGAGATTGGGGAGACACAGAATGAATACTTTTCTTCAGTATTCACTCAGGAACAGGGCATTGTTGGCGATGAGAATACTGAGGCACAAATAAGTAGAATGGATGGCTTTGAGGTATGTAGAGAAGAGGTGTTGGAAATCCTGGAAAAGGTGAAAATAGATAAGTCCCCTGGGCCTGATGGCATTTATCCTAGGATTCTCTGGGAAGCAAGGGAGGAGATTGCAGAGCCATTGGCCTTGATTTTTATGTCCTCTTTGTCGACAGGAGTAGTGCCAGAAGACTGGAGGATAGCAAATGTGGCGC
>NC_057735.1:31741-62750 GCF_004010195.1 Chiloscyllium plagiosum
GTGAGTTCATGGAATGCCCTGCCAGTAGCAGTGGTGGACTCTCCCTCATTATGGGCATTTAAGCGGGCATTGGATAGGCATATGGAAGATAGTGGGCTAGTGTAGGTTAGGTGGGCTTGGATCGGTGCAACATCGAGGGCCAAAGGGCCTGTACTGCGCTGTATTCTTCTATGTTCTATGTTCTATGTAAAGTTGCACTTGAGCTATTGAGATAAACATGAACCACATTCTCAGTGCAGGATCGTTGTTAATTCTCTCATTGATCAAGTGTCCACTACAAACAAAACACATTACATAGCCAGGCTCATTTTCATATGTCTAACACACTCTGCAAATTCAATAATTACTGACTGACTCACCCTCTGTCCCCTCCTTCCTTTCATTCCTGCCTCGCTCTGTCCTTACCTCCCTACATCCTTCACTCTCCCCCTCTGTTCCTCCATACCTCCCTCAGTTTCTGTCCCTTCCTCCCTACTTCCCTCCATGTACTGAGATCTCCATGAGACTGACTTTTTTGCTAAGTGTTGTACTGAAATCACGAATGCAGCTTCCAAGGGATCTGGAGCAGAATTTACAGCGAAGGATGAAGGAAAGCTGTCTTGTCTCTTTTGGTGAACTGAAAGCTTTAAGGTGAAATTTTCAGTTGCCAGCAGCAGGAAGAGCGGGAGCTTGGACCAGGAGCCTGTTGGAAAAGATGTGTCACTCATTTACCTCTTAGAGCAGAAGCTTCTGGGAAAGAAGAGACTTTTCTTCCCCTTCAACTATATAAGTGAATGCAGCGTGGATGGGTACCTGGGACTTCGATGTTGGGTGGGGTGGCCATTTCAGAGACATGAATAGAGCATGGATCAGGAATGGATGTTGCAGGTTCTAGAGTTTAGATCTTTTATTAAGATCAGGGAAGGAGGTAAAAGAGGGGGAGGTGTGACCTTGTTAGTGAAGGACAGTATAACGGTGGCTGAAAGAACATTTGACGAGGACTCTACTGAGATGGTAGGGACTGAGGTTAGAAACAGGAGAGGAGAGGTCACACTGCTGGGAGTTTTTTTTATAGGCCTCCACAAAGTTCCAGGGATGTGGAGGAGAGGATTGGCTAATCGATTCTGAGGGTGGTTATTATGGGGGACTTTAACTTCCCCAACAATGACTGGAAGTGCTATATCTAGTATGTCGGATGGATCAGTTTTTGTCCAATGTGTACAGGAGGGTTTCCTGACACAGTATGTCGAAGGGCCGACAAGAGGGGAGGCCACACTAGATCTGGAACTTGGTAATGAACCAGGCCAGGTGTTTGATTTATTGATAGGTGAGCACTTTGGAGAGAGTGACCATAATTCAATGATGGAAGGGGATAGGTACATGCCACAGGACAAGAGTTATAGATGGGAGAAGGGCAATTATAATGTGATTAGGCAAGGCATAAGATTCGTCCAGGTTGATAGTGCTGATAAGAAGGCATACAGTGTGTTAGGTTTTATTGGTAGAGGGGTTAAGTTCTGGAACCGTGATGTCATGCTGCAACTATACAAATTCTAGTGTGGCCACACTTGGAATATTGTGTACAGTTCTGGTCGCCCCATTACAGGAAGGATGTGGAAGCATTGGAAAAGGTGCAGAGGAGATTTACCAGGATGTTGCCTGGTCTGAAGTGAAGGTCTTATGAGGAAAGGCTGAGAGACTTGGGTCTGTTCTCATTAGAGAGAAGAAGGCTAAGAGAGGAATTAATAAAGATGTACAAGATGATCAGAGGATTAGGTAGAGTGGACAGTGAGAGTCGTTTTCCTAGGATGATGACGTCAGTGTGTACAAGGGGGCATAACTACAAATTGAGGGGTGTTAGATTTAAGACAGATGTCAGAGGCAGGTTCTTTACTCAGAGAGTGGTAAGGGCGTGGAATGCCCTGCCTGCTAATGTAGTTAACTCAGCCACATTAGGGAGATTTAAACAATCCTTGGGTAAGCACATGGATGATGATGGGATAGTGTAGGGGGATGGGCTTAGATTAGTTCACAGGTCGGCGCAACATCGGGGGCTGAAGGGCCTGTTCTGTGCTGTATTGTTCTATGCCTATGAAATAACTTAAGTTTTCAAATTATGAAGCGATGTTACCAATCTGATTCTAGGAAATTGTTCGATGTGAAAATGAATTCACATTCCACTTGGTCCCAATTCTCCCTGAAACAGTGGTTGGGTTACAGAATTGGGTTAGCATGGAGAGAGCTTATTGAGGGACAGGATGAGGTTTGGTGGTATTGGTGTGAAGGTAGAAGGGCACAGGGGTGAATGTGGTGGGTTTGACCTGTGGCCGGGAGGATGTTTTGAGAGTCAAATTAAGTCACATTTTCTAACACCTCCATTGAACCAGTCCTGGTGATCACAGTGCTCGAAGTCAATTGTGTGGACACAGAGTCTAGTACAGCTGACTTCTTTTGATCCCACTGCTCTGGGATGGAGTTATATAAGTGAAGATTTTCCAGATTTGTCATGAGTTGCACTTGAAATTTCTCCCTCCAGTCAGGCTGCTTTAGGACTGAGACATTGATGCCCCTCCCCCTGACTGAGAGGTGTCAGTGCTTTCATCTGGGATGCCTCGTTACGATTTTGTATTTGTCCTCCTGGTGGGAAATGGTATATGTTATGAGGGCAGGCTGAGGACATATTGTTAACAGGAGGACACCATTTTCACTGGCTTTTACCACATCATTTTTCTCAATTGTTTCTCTCCAGACATTACAGTCACTGCTAATCCTGGCATTAAGTTCCCTGAAGGATGACCTTTTTCTTCTTTTGGGATGGAGTGATGGCCTCATCAAGGTCAGAGTCAAACCTTATCTCAAATCTTCACTGGAGTCAAAGGTGAGGGCATGAACACTGACAGTGTGACACGTTGATTACAGCACAGCTCCTGGTGAAGGTCAGAAACCTTTCATTTCTATAAATGGGGAGTTTTGGCAGGGCACCCAAGATCGGTTTGCAGATGTGAAACCAAGTCCATGGGTATGAGGGACATTGGCAGTCTTTCTTTTCCATGTGAAGTGTTATCTCCCACTTGTTCCTTCGGCTGCCCCTCCCCAGAAAAGTATGCCTCACTAAGGGCAGGGCAGCCATTTTGGAGTTAGGTTAGTCCATGTAGGAATGTGAGAACAGGAATTTATGATCCAATTGTGGCACCTCTTTCTGGAATAATCACTCTAGAGATTCCCCATGAGTGCTTGAACATTTCCAAATTGCAAAATTTTGAGTGTCCTTTCTTGGACTGTGATGGTGGTGAGCACACAGGGTATAATGCTCAGCTGGGGATGGCTCAGTGAAAGTGAGAGTCACTCCCATTTGGGATGGACAAGGGAGTATCCTGAAGAGGGTCACTTAGAGACAGATGATGTTGCCCCAAAAAGATGTCTAAAGATGATGTTCATTCCTTTGTTGCTTGTGCGCAACTTTTTCATGAGCGACTTCCAGGACCAAAACTAGGAGTCACATCTAAGAATAAGGGGTAAGCCATGATGAGGAAGAATTTCTTCACCCAGGGAGTTGTGAACCTGTGGAATTCTCTCCCACAGGAATCTGTTGGGGCCAGTTTGTTGATATATTCAAGAGGGAGCTGGACATGGCTCATGCAGCTAAAGGGATCACGGAGAATGGGGAGAAAGTGGGAGTGGGATACTGAGATTGCATGGTCAGCCATGGTCATATTGAATGGTGGTACAGGCTCAAAGGGCTGAATGGCCTACTCCTGCACCTATTTTCTATGTTTCCATGTTCACAGCCCTGTGCCTGTGACCAGGAGTTGGGAAATGGAGTCTGGTAGAGGCCTGTGTGTGACATGGAGAGTGTGGGGTGGGTCAGGCTGGTGGGTATGTGCATCGTCATTGTCCACATGACCCTGACAGTTTGTGATCAGATTTCAGTGATATGTTGATACCTACTTCAGGTAGAAGCCTGGCTTTCTCTGTTCAGGTGAGGCTGGGAATTCATACAACCTGGAATGGGGGGAGTGGGGTAGGGGGAACAAAATTGAACTGGAACTTTACCAGTGCTCAGTCCAAGCTCAAACCAGGGTTTAGTAAGGTAAGTTGCTTAAAGTCTAACTGAAAAGCCAAAGACATTATAAATACAAAATTGAATGATGAACAGCATAAGTAAAATTGTTTAATTAAATTGGTCCCAAAAATGCAAAACCCAGTTATATTTGACATGTTATTTTACACATTTTCTAAGTCTTGAAAGGATGATGATCTGTTGTACTGATCAAATATGATTTTGTATTTACACAGCACAATGAACAGACAGATCTTTGGGTTTGATATTTAATGACACCTAATTGACAATTTATTGAGAAATTAGTTTTTGCATTAATATCAAGGAGGTTAGGTGAATGTTAATTGCATATTTAATTTGGATTGAGATCATGTTGGAAAGCTGGAATCCAATAAATATGGAGTAGGAGCAAGTTTAGGCCATTTGGCCCATCAAGTCTGGTCTGCCACTGAACGAGGTCATGTCCAATCATCAACCTCAAGGTCACCTTTTGACCCTATTCTCATATTCTTTGGTCACTTTGTGCCCAAACCTTTCAGCTCACTCTTGAGTGAAACTCAACAACTAAAGATCCATGGACCTGTGAGGGGAGCATGTGCTGAAGGTTCACAAACTTTCCAGTAAGACATTTCTACTCCTCTCAGTTGCGTGCGATACTGTGGTTCATTGCATCAAGTTGCTCCCCTGTGGAATTGTGGGTTCAAGTCCCATTTTGGGATTTCAGGCCAAGAATGAAAGCTCAGTATTGAATGAGTGGAGTGCTGTCAGAGGGGGCTGTTCTTCAGATCAGATGTTTAGCTCTTGTTGTGTCTGATCTCAGCTGGATGTGAAAGACCCTCTGACATTATGTTGAAGAAAACCAAAAAACATTACTGGCAGTGGCATAGCCAACATTTATCCCTCAGTCAACATCACAAATACAGATTATCTCATTGTTATCACACTGATATTTATGGAGCTTGCTGGTGCAAATTCATTTCAACATTTTGGACACTGTAATAGTGAGGAAGTTTCAATAATATTTAATTGATTGAAGAGAATTATGGAACATCTTATGATTGTGAAAGACATTATTATAAATGCAAGATTTGGACAAGATCCAAGCTTGGGTTGAAATGTGGCAAGTAACATTCACATCACATAAGGGCCAGGCAATGACCATCTCCAATAAGAGGGAATCCATTTATTACCTCTTGACATTCAATGGCATTATCACTGAATCCCTTGGCATCAAAATGCTGGGATCTCATTGATCAGAAATTGAACTGGACAAGCCATATAAAGATAAATAGAAGGTAGGAATTCTGCAGTGAGTAACCCACCTCCTGACTCCCTAAAGCCTGTCCACCATCTACAAAGTACAAGTCAGAGGTTTGATGAAATACTCCCCATTTGCCCTGGATGGGTATAGCTCCAACAGCAAAACCTTACCAAGGCTCCCTTGGTAGGGTACACATTCGGTACACATGATAATAAATCAGCCAATGAATGATTTAATTGTGATTGTGAGCATCAAGTCTCTGATACAGGCTCAGCACTTTCTGCATCTTTCATACCTTTCTGGGAGTGTTGAATTTTCTAACTGGGGTTTGATCGTGTACAAGGGTTTGATCGTGTACAAGGGTTTGATCGTGTACAAAGGTTTGATCGTGTATGAGGGTTTGATTATATACAAGGTTTGATCATGTACAAGGTTTGATTGTGTACAAGGTTTGATTGTGTACAAGGTTTGATCGTGTACAAGAGTTTGATCGTGTACGAGGGTTTGATTGTGTACACGGATAACAATAACATCAGCAGCTATTCCTGCGGTCACCCACAAGAACAAAAGTACGCTCAGCTTTGCAAGTAATACACAGCTGTCGAGATACTCAGCCCAAAGCATTCTGAGGCTGACTGAAGGAATGCCCACTGATTTCTGCCACAATTCCAGCTGAACAACTGCAGTCTGATGTCGAAAAGATATTCCAGCAGTATAACTGCAGTCTGATGACGTGTGTGTATTTGTTTGTTTGCATGAGAGTATGTCTGTGTGAGTGACAATGTGTGTATGAGTGAGTGTCTGAGACAGTGTGTGTGAGACACTATGTGTGAGAGACTGTGTGTGAGAGACTGTGTGTGAGACACTATGTGTGAGAGACTTTGTGTGAGAGACTGTATGTGAGAGACTGTGTGTGAGAGACTGAGTGTGAGACACTATGTGTGAGAGACTTTGTGTGAGAGACTGTATGTGAGAGACTGTGTGTGAGAGACTATGTGTGAGAGACTGTGTGTGAGAGACTGTGTATGAGAGACTTTGTGTGAGAGACTGTGTGTGAGAGACTGTGTGTGAGAGACTGTGTGTGAGACACTATGTGTGAGAGACTGTATGTGAGAGACTGTATGTGAGAGACTGTGTGTGAGAGACTGTGTGTGAGAGTATGCATGACAATGTGTGCATGAGAGAGTGTGTGAATATGTGTGTGTGTGAAGATCTGTCCTAGGTGTGTAAAAATCATTACCTCATTCATGAATACACAGATAAGCTGCAGAGCTGGGCTGAGAGGTGGCAAATGGAGTTTAATGAGGAAAAGTGTGAGGTGATTCACTTTGGTCGGAGTAACCGGAATGCAAAGTACTGGGCTAATGGTAAGATTCTTGGTAATGTAGATGAACAGAGAGATCTCGGTGTCCAGGTACATAGATCCTTGAAAGTTGCCACCGAGGTTGATAGAGTTGTGAAGAAAGCATACAGTGTGTTAGCTTTTATTGGTAGAGGGATTGAATTTCGGAACCATGAGGTCATGCTGCAGCTGTACAAAACTCTGGTTGCGGCCACATTTAGAGTATTGCGTACAGTTCTGGTCATCACATTATAGGAAGGATGTGGAAGCTTTGGAAAGGGTTCAGAGGAGATTTACTAGAATGTTGCCTGGTATGGAGGGAAGGTCTTTTGAGGATAGGCTGAGGAACTTAAAGCTGTTTTCGTTAGACAGAAGATGGTTATGAGGTAACTTAGTTGAGACATATAAGATAATCAGAGGGCTAGATAGGGTGGACAGTGAGAGCCTTTTTCCTCGGTTAGTGATACCTAGCACAAGGGGGCATGGCTTTACAGTGAGGGGTGATAGATACAGGACAGATGTCAGAGGTAGTTTCTTTACTGAGAGAGTAGTAGGGGCGTGGCATGCACTGCCTGAAACAGTAGCAGACTCACCAACTTTAAGGGCACTTAAATGGTCATTGCATAGACATATGGATGAGAATGGAATAGTGTAGGTTAGATGGGCTTCAGATTGGTTCCACAGGTCAGTGCAACATCGAGGGCCAAAGGGCCTGTACTGCGCTGTAATGTTCTATGTTCAATGAATTGCGTTAAAAATTGTAAATAACGTCCAAAACATTGGAAGAGAAATACAAGTCCCAATGGAATTTATATCCACTCTTGAGTTTTGAACCGATCTATAAAGTTGCTCTGTTCACATTTAAAACTAAATTAAATCAAATGTTCATTATTGATTCAGTTTCAGAGACAATGGCTGTTCCTGAATGAATCGGGTAAACAAATCAGAGTGTCTGACTCTCTGAATATAATTTAATGCTTTGTCAAATTAATCTCTTAAATGCTTCAGAGTTCCTTTTCTCAGGTGACAGCTTAAACAGAAATATGACGGGAAACCTCAATAGACTTTTCTCTTGTGTTAGGGAACACAAATTTGCAGGACATATTCAGGAAGACGGCCCAGCAAGATTGAAAAGAGAAGTCAGATAAAGCAAGAATGAGAGAGAGAGAGAGAGAGAGAAAGAGAGAGAGAGATAGGGGGAGAAACAAAAAGTACAAGGGAGAAAGAGAGTCAGGGACAGAGAGATACAGAAAGAAAGATAGGGTGACAGAAACAGAAAAAAGATGCAAAGTTAAAGAAAGAGAGATAGATGACAAGCAAGACAGTGGGAGACAGAGAGAGAAAGAAGGATGGAGAGAAAGGTAGAGAGTTTGGAACATGAAGACTAAAGAGGGTGGGGAGAAAGAGAGAGAGAAATGAACAAACGGAGACAGGTATAGACAGAAAAGGAAAGTGGAGATCAGGGGAGTCAGAAAGTGATTGTGGGAGACAATTGGTCAAAGAGAGGAAGAAACATCAACAGGCAGGCAATAAGAGATGTAATAAGGAAGGGATAGGATAAGACTGAGACATTGAACAGACAGGACAGAAGGAAAAAAACACTGCAAAGAGCCAGAGGGAACGAGAACGAATCAGAAAGGAAAAGGGTATTTGTCACTATCAGATTGTGGCACAGCTGCACAATATTTGAAGAGCAGGAGCAGAAGTGGGAGGATACAGCTTGTAGGAACTGCTGCTCGATTGTGAGGGTATTGTAGAATTCAGCTCGACAGGTTGACAGCCTGAGACAGACACCCAACACCATTCGGTTAATGCTGTTGTCTCTGGGTTTCAATATGAGACCGCTGCTTCTCCTAACTTTCTTACTTATAATGAGACCCAGTTCTAGTTCTGTTATTACTGGGGTAAGTTTGCATATTTTGTTCAAAATTATATTCATGATTAAATTATAATAAGTGAATGTATTTATTTATTCAGGATAAAAGTATTGTTGATGTTTCTTGGCATCCTTATTCAACGTTACAGTGAAATCATTTCAATCTGTTTTATTCATGAAGATATTGGATATTATAAATAACAGAAACTGAACCCTTTGGGGAATTGTGTCTGATCGGTTCAAGCACATCTTTTAAAAGTTGCTGGTGCTGCTCTGTTCTGAACTTTACAGATGCACAGTACATTTTTAAATGCAAAATAATGGGTTTAAGAATCCCAAACTCTCAGACAGAAAGTGCAGAGAAAGGTCTGGATTGACGAGAATCCAATGATCTGATTAAAAACAGGGAATGGCAGACTACAAACATTAATCCAATCATTCCCTTCTGTCAGGCAAGAATACTGACGTGTGTTTTTCTGAAATTCTGATATTTGCAGATATGTACTGTTCTGAGGAATTCCTCTGCAGAATTCTGCTGTTATCAATTTTAACTTTTTAAAAAACAAACCAACAAACTACAATCCAGCCAGTCTAAATTACTGCGAGGGTGGTAAGAAGGGAGCAATTGGAAACGATTCTGAGGGACTGACTTAATTACATTTGGAGAGACAGGATTAATCGATGATAGTTAGTCTGGTTTTGTTAGGGAAAGGTCAAGTCTGACCAACTTGATTGAATTGTTCAAAGATGTCACCAAATGTATAGAAAAGGGCACTGCATTTGATGTAGTCTATATGGAGTTCAGCAAGCCTTTTAATAAGGTCCCACATGGGAAATTGATGATGAAGATAAGATCCTATGGGATTCAAGGAAATTTGGAAAATTGGATGGATGAGTGGCAGGAATCTGAAGGTAATGTTTGAAGGGGAGTTTCTAGCTGTAAGCCTGTGTCCAATGGGGTCCTACAGGGGTCAGTGTTGGGCCCCTTGCTGTTTGTGGTTAACATAAATACCTTAGACTAGAATGTTGGAGGGTTGATCAGTCAGTTCACACATGATGTAAAAATTGGTGAGTGTGTTAAATGACAAGGAGGATGCCCTTAGATTACAGGAGCAGATAGATGGACTGATCAGTAGCAAATGGATTTCAATCAAATTAAATGTGAGGTGATGCACATGGGCAGGAAAAAAAAAGGCAAGGGAATACATGATAAATGGTGGGACCCTGGGAAGCACCAAAAATCAGAGGGACCTTGATGAGCACATCTATCAGTCCCTGAAGGGAGCACGACAGGAAACATTACTGCAGGAGAATAAGCTAATGTTCCAAGCCGAGATGACTCTTCATCAGAGTATGTATCAGGAACATGGATATAGGGTTAATAAGGCATATGGGATACTTGCCTTTATTTGCCAAGAACTACTGTTTAAAAATGGGGGCTGATGCTGGAACTGTATAAAACATTGGATAGACCCCAGCGAGAGTATTGTGTGCAGTTCCACATTATGGGGGAGATGTGATAGTGCTGGAAAAGGTGCAGAGGATTTACCAGGATGTTGCCTGGGCTAGCAAACTGCAGTTATGAAGAGACATTAGACAAACTGGGGTTGTTTTTCTTAGGGCAGAGACTGAGGGGGGACATAGAATCATAGAGATGTATAGCACAGAAACAGAGCCTTTGGTCCAACTCATCCATGCTGACCAGATATCCTAAACAAATCTAGCCCCATTTGCCAGCATTTGGCCCATATCCCTCCAAACCTTTCCTATTCATATAGCCATCCAGATGCCTTTTAAATGCTGTAATTGTACCAGCCTCCACCACTTCCTCTGTCAGCTGATTCCATACACACACCACCCTCTGTGTGAAAAGGTTGCCCCTTAAGTTCCTTTCAAATCTTTCCCCTTTCACCTTAAACCTACACCCTCTAGGTTTGGACTCCCCCACCCCAGGGAAAAATCCCTGTCTACTTACCCTCTCCATGCTCCTCGTGATTTTATAAACCTCTATAAGGTCTCCCCTCAGCCTCTGACGCTCCAGGGAAAACAGCCCCAGCCTGTTCAATCTTTCCCTATAGCTCAGATCCTCCAACCCTGGCAACATCCTTGTAAATCTTTTCTGAACCCTTTCAAAGTTTCACAACATCCTCCAAGTAGGAAGGAGACCAGAATTGCACGTAATATTCCAACAGTGGCCTAACCAATGTCCTGTACAGTTGCAACATAACCTCCCAACTCCTGTACTCAATGCACTGATCATGAAAGGCAATCATACCAAATGCCGCCTTCACTATCCTATCTACCTGCGACTCCACTTTCCAGGAGCTATGAACCTGCACCCCAAGATCTCTTTGTTCAGCAACACTCCCTAGGACCTTACCATTAAGTGTATAATCCTGCTCTGATTTACCTTTCCAAAATGCAGCACCTCACATTTATCTAAATTAAACTCCATCTGCCACACCTCAGCCCATTGACCCATCTGATCAAGATCCCATTGTACTCTGAGGTAACCCTCTTCGCTGTCCACTACACCTCCAATGTTGGTGTCATCTGCAAGTTTACCAACCATATCTCCTATGTTCACATCCAAATCATTTATATGAATGATGAAAAGCTGATTGAGATGTATAACTCTGTGAGGGGCACAGATAGGCTAGACAGGAAGAAACATCCTCATTGGAATCAATGACTAGTGGAGATTGGCAGATTAAAGAGAAGGAGGAGGAAGTTTCAAGGGGATGTGAGGAAATGAATTTTACCCAGAGGATAATGGGAATCTGGAATACACTGCCTGTGACAGGGTTAGAGCAGAAACCGTCATCACATTGAAGAAGCATTTAGATGTGCACTTGTGATACCAAGTGATATAAGGCAGTTGGCTAGGTGCTGAGAAATGGGATTAGAATAGTTAGGTGCTAGTTTTTGATTTGATGGACTGAAGAGACCTTTTTCTGTCTGTGGATCTCTATGAATCC
Source organism: Chiloscyllium plagiosum (assembly GCF_004010195.1). NCBI lineage: Eukaryota > Metazoa > Chordata > Chondrichthyes > Orectolobiformes > Hemiscylliidae > Chiloscyllium > Chiloscyllium plagiosum. The sequence goes on from NC_057735.1 coordinate 43,238, forward strand.
ACTGTCGGGTCCCTGAAACACGAGTCTGTTTTACTGATGCTGATGTACTCTTGGCCAGCATTAGCCGCTGTCCTTTCCCTGTCGTGCACTTTCTTAACTGAGTCAAACATTGAAATGTCATGAGCCAGGAGTGGAATAGAGAGAGGATGAAACTTGAGCTGAACTAAAATAACATTAAAAAACATGTGGCAAGATGTGACCAAGGAAGGAAGCAATTTGTGAAAGTGGAAAAACAAATCCAAGGATGTGAGCAGAGTGAAATGAGGCAGGAAACCAAGACAGAGTTTGGAGGTCAGTGCCTGAGAATGAAAAGATGATGAAGTTATTTCAGGAACATCCTTCAGTGGCAGCCCTCTGCAAATCTCAACATAAAGGGGGACAATCAAACAGTACCATCCAATGGATTCAATATCAGTATATTGTGAATGTTTAATATAGTTTCATAATTCTAAAAACATAGTAAGTATCAATGTGTGTAAGGGATGGAGGGAAAATGAAATTCACAGCACAAGAGGTTAATGTGTATGTTAGAGAGAAAAACACCATCAAAGTGAGCCTGTATATGTCTCAGTATCTGTTAGTGTATCTGTATCTGTCCCTGTGTTTGTTTTCTGTGTGTGTGTCTGTGTCTGTGCGTGTGAGAATGTATGTGTGTGTCAATGAGTGTGTCTGCATGTGAGTATGTGCGTGTGCCTGTGTGTTTGCATGTATGGGGCTATGTGTGACTGTGTGTGTGTGTGCATGCGTATGTGTGTATGTGTGCCTGTGTGTGTGTCTGTGTGTGGGGCTGTGTGTTTGCATGTGTGTGCACACATGTGCATGTGTGTGTGTGCGTGTGCGTGTGTATAAGGGCACGTGTATGTTGCCTATCTTTGTGAATGTTGTTGTGAGAGAGGAAGAGAAGATGGTGGAAGATTATCAGCAGGGAATGTGTGTGTCAGTTCAAGGCAGACTCTGTCCAAATGGAGCCTGTGGCACTGTCCCAGTTCCATTGCACTTAATATTTAGCAAACATTGAACTACCTCAGAGAGAGATTACATATTCAATTCAGGGAAATGTATTGCACAGGAGGTTACTCTAATTTGTGCCTTATAGCAATCCTGCATACTGCACATTGAGAACCTGGTTTGGCCTATCTCAGGCTGTGAATCTGCACACACTCTCCTCAGGCTGCTTGCTCCTGATCATTAGGTAAAAACTCTTCAACTCAGTGTGCACTGTGACCCTACTGTCTTTACTCCTGAATATAGTCGTTTCTTGAATGCAGCTGTCTAGTGTAGTTTCTAGGAATTCTCTCCGTACACATGCTCACTCCAAACTGGTGTCTTCTCTGTTACAGGTATGAAAGTCATGTTATCAGTTTATTCTAATGCATTAACAGAATGTGGGCCCAGCATTTATTGCCTGTCCTTGTTGCCCCTTGAAGAGGTGGGGGTGAGCTGCCTTCTTGAACCGCTTCAGTCCATGAGCTGTAGATAGATCCACAATGCCCTTTAGTGAGGGAATTCCAGGATATGACCCAGTGACACCAAGGAACAGTCATATATCTCCAAGTCAGGATGGGGAAGGGCTCAGAGGGGAACTTGCAAGGGGTGGAAGTTACACAATCATAATTTTGCATCAATCTGTTATCCTAAAGAGGAAGCCATTCAGCTAACATGTCGTTGCAAGCTCTTTGTAAGAACAGTTGTATTAAATCCCATATTCTTTGCTTTTTCTCCCTAACTGTATAAATGCTGAAGCCTCAAGTGTCACCCAATTCCCTTTTTCAGAACTATTTACAGAATTAGCTTCCACCAGGTCGATAACAATGCTTCTCAGTGAAAAGAAAATTCTCCTCTTGCTCCCTCTGGATCTTTTGTGAGAGATGGTAAATCTCTGATCCCTAGTTAATGACCTGCTCACCAGAGGGAATAGTTTACTCAACCTGTTCTATAACTCAAAACGCTCTGTTGGATAGCTCATAACCCTCTCTACTCCAAACAGAACATCCAAACCTTTCCAATCTCTCCTCATAACCCAAGTCCCTCATCTGTGAAACCTTCTACAGACTCTTTCTAATACCTTGCCATTATTTCTCACGTGCAATGCCACGATTATCCACAATAAAGGGAAGCAAACATAAGGTTAAAGAAACTGAAATCAGACTGAGCCCTTGAGGAATGTAAAGGAAGCAGGAAGGAACTTAAACAAGGAATTAGGAGGGTTAAACGGAGCCATGAAACTTCCTTGGCAAGTAGAATTAAGGATAATCCCAAATCATCGTATACATACATATTAGGAGCAAGAGGGTAACTAGGGAAAGGGTAGGTCCACTCAAGGACAAAAGAGTGGAATATATGTGTGGAGCCAGAGGAACTGGGTGAGTTTCTTAATGAGCACTTCACATCAGTTTTCACATAAGAGAAGTAGATGGATGATGTATTAAGGAGGAGTATGTTGATATTCTAGGACATGTTGATATTAAGAAGGAGAAGCTGTGGGGTGTCATAGAGTCATAGAGACGTACAGCATGGAAACAGACCCTTCAGTCCAACCCGTCCATGCCGACCAGATATCCCAACCTAATCTAGTCCCGTTTGCCAGCACTTTGCCCATATCCTCGAAACCCTTCCTATTCATATACCCATGCAGTTGCCTTTTAAATGTTGTAATTGTACCAACCTCCACCACTTCCTCTGGCAGCTCATTCCATACATGCACCATCCTCTGTGTGAAAAAGTTGTCCCTTAAGTCCCTTTTATATCTTTCCCACTTAAACCTATGCCCTCTAATTTTGGACTCCCCCACCCCAGGAAAAGACCTTGTCTATTTATCCTATCCATGCCCCTCATGATTTTGTCAACCTCTATAAGGTCACCCCTCAGCCTCCAATGCTCCAGGGAAAACAGCCCAAGCCTGCTCAACCTCTCCCTATAGCTCAAATCCTCCAATCCTGGCAACATCTTTGTAAATCTTTTCTGAACCATTTCAAAGTTTCACAACATCCTTCCTATAGGAATGAGACCAGAATTGCACACAATATTCCAAATATGTCTTGAAAAGTATTAAGTTAGATGATACTTGAGGACCTGATGGGATCTGTCCCAAGGTGCGGAGGGAGGCAAGGGAGGAGATTGCTGGGACCTTGACAGAGGTCTTTGCATCCTCTTTAGCCACAGGCAGAAGATTGGAGAACAGCCAATATTGTTCCTTTGTTTAAGGAGAGCAACTTAATCCTGGAAATTACAGGCTGGTAAACCTTCCATTAGTATTGTGGAAATTATTGGATTTAGTCACCTTTAGGAAAGAATGAATGTATTAAAGATAATTAGCATGGCTTTTTGTAGGGAGATCTTTCTCACAAATTTGATTAAGTCCCTTTGAGGACGTGACGAAGATGATTGATGAGGTAAGGCAGTGGATGTTGTCTACATGGAGTTTGCTAAAGCAATTGACAAGGGCTCTTATGATAGGCTGGTTCAGAAGTTGAAGTCACATGGGATCCACAGTGAGTTGGTAAGTTGGATATAAAATTGGCTCCATCATAGAGGACAGAGGGTAGTTGTGGAGGGGTGTTTTTCTGGCTGGAGATTTGTGACCTTTGGTGTTTTGCAAGGATCAGTGCTGGGGCCTCTGTTGTAATTTGTATAAATGATTTGGATGACAGTCATGTAAACAGACAGGAAATAGAGGGATACAGACCATGAGCAGGCAGATGAGATTAGAATGGTGTCATGGTTGACACAATGGTTAGAATGGCCTGTTCTTGTGCGTACTGTTCTACATCCTAACATTCTATTGACACCTTATCTAATTTAGAAAGTTGCACCGATAAACATGCAATGAAATTGTTTATGAGCAGGAGTATGCCATTCAGCCCCTTCAGACTTATCCACCACTCAGCAAGATCAAAACTGGTTTGATTATGGCTTCAACTCCACATTCTCTCCCTCCCTCAATAACTTTGCCTCTCTTGTAGCCATAAATTTGTCTACCTTTTGCTTACATGTATTCAGTCACTCTGCTCCCTCAAATCTCTGCAGAAGCGTTCAAACACTCACACCTGTCAGAGAATGAAAATCTCCTTGTCTCTTCCTGAAGTGGAGATCCTTTAGTTTTAAAGATGTTCTCTCACTCTGTTCCCTCCCACAAGAGTCCAGTCTCCATTTCTGTGCTTATAAATTCACATCACTAAAAGGTCCTGTTTTTAAACCATCTTATCAATTTGTCACCTTTAAGGATTTTGTGATATGAACTGCATTTGTTAAAAAAAGTGACATTAATGGGATATTGTTTTTGCAAATTACTGGACAGCATTTGCAGAGCTCCTGCCCATTTCACCTTTCTGCTTGTCAAGCTGAATCTGTAAGTGTCCTCATCATGATACAACATGTTACTACGTCACATTATGTACATTCAAACAGATACTAAGAGGTACAGGGGCAGGTCAACCCTGGACTGTGTATCCATCGACTCCTGATGGTAGGTTAGATTTAATATAGATCCTTGCAGCACAGAAAGAGGCCATTTGGCCCATCAAGTCTGCACCAACTCTTGAAAAAGCATACCACCCTGACCCCTACCATATCTGCTAACACCGGATTTCCCATGGCTAACCACCTAGCCTCCATATGTCTGGACATTATGGGCAATCTAGCATAGCCAATCCACCTAACCCTCACATCTTTGGACTGTAGGAGGAAACCAGAACACAGAAAAAAATCTGCACAGTCAGTGCCCAAGGCTGGAATCAAACCCAGGTCCCTGGTACTATGAAGCAGTTGTGCTAACCACTGAGCCACCATACCAGTGATTTCTGATAACTTTCCCACCAGCAAGGTTAAACCACTTAGTCCATAGTTCCTCGTTAATCCTTCTTCCCTTTTGTGAATAATGATTTGACATTAGCAACCTTTTATTCTTCCAACACCACTCCTTTATTCAATGAGCCTCGAAAGATAATGACCAATACCTCCTCGAATTAAAAGAACAAAGAAAATTTACAACCCAGGAACAGGCCCTTCGGCCCTCTAAGTCTGAGCCTATCCAAATCCACTGTCTAAACCTGTCGCCCATTTCCTAAGCATCTGTATCCCTCTGCTCCCTACCTACTCATGCATCTGTCCAGACACATCTTAAATGAATCTACCATGCCTGCCTCTACCACCCATGTTGGCAACGCGTTCCAGGCACCTACCAACCTACTGGCAGGTTGGACTAGTTTGGGTTGGGATGTCTGGTCAGCATGGACAAGTTGGACCGAAGGGTCTGTTTCCATGCTGTAAATCTCTATGACTATGACTCTATGACCCTCTGTGCCGCGTGTGTCCCCCTTGACACAGCTCTCACCTTGAAAGTGTGACCTTGTTACTGAATCCTTCACCCTGGGAAAAAGCTTGTCTCTATCTACCCTGTCTAAACTCTTCATGATTTTGTAAACCTCAGTCAGGTCCCTTCCAATCTCCTTTTTTCTAGTGAAAATAAACCTAACCTACTCAACCTCTCTTCATAGCTAGCACCTTCCATATCAGGCAACATCCTCGTAAACCTTCTCTGCACCCTCTCCAAAGCGTCCACCTCCTTTTGGTAATGTGGCGACCAGAACTGTACACAGTATTCTAAATGTGGCCAAACCAAGGTCGTGTACAATTTTAATATGATCTACCAGCTCTTATACTCAATACCCCGTTCGATGAAGGCAAGCATACTGGTTTCCTCCCACAGTCCAAAGATGTGCAGGGTAGGTGAATTGGCCATGCCAAATTGCCCATAGTGTTAGGTGCATTAGTCAGAGGGAAATGGGTCTGGATGAGTTACTGGAGAGTCCATGTGGACTTGTTGGGCTGAAGGACCTGTTTCCACACTGTAGGGATTCTAACCTAATCTAAGCTAATATGCCTTCTTGACCACTCTATCCACCTGTGCTGCAACCTTCAGGGTACAATGGACCTGAACTCCCAGAACTCTCTGCTCATCAACTTTTCCAAAAGCTCTTCCGTTTAATGTATAATTTGCTCTAGAATTAGACTTGCCTAAATGCATCACCTCACATTTGCCTGGATTGAACTCCATCTGCCACTTTTCCGCCCAACTCTCCAGTCTATGTATATTCTCTTTGACAGTCCCTTATGCTTTCTGCTACTCCACCAATCTTCACGTCATCTGCAAACTTGTTGATCATACCAACAGTGCCCTCTTCCAGATCATTTATGTATATCACAAACAACAGTGGCCCCAGCACTGATCCCTGCGGAACACCACTGGGCACCTTTCTCCATTTCGAGAAACTCCATTCAACTTCTACTCTCTGTCTCCTATTGCTCAACCAGTTCTTTATCCACCTAGCTAGAACACCCTGCACACCATGTGACTTCACCTTCTCCATTAGTCTACCATGGGGGAACCTTATCAAATGCCTTACTAAAGTCCATGTATATGACATCAACAGCCCTTTCTTCACCTATCAACTTAGTCACTTCCTCAAAGAACTCTATTAAGCTGGTAACGCATGATCTCCCCCGCACAAAACCATGTTGCCTATCACTGATAAGCTCATTCTTTTCCAAATATAAATAGATTCTATCTCTCAGTACCCTCTCCAGCAACTTCCCCACCACCGCCATTAGGCTCACTGGTCTGCCTTTACCCAGAATATCCCTACTACTCTTCTTGTACAGGGGGACAACATGAGCAACCTTCTAGTCCTCCTGCACCTCACCTGTATTTAAGGATGCCACAAAGATATCTGTCAGGGCCCCAGTTATTTCTTCTCTCGCCTCCCTCAGCAACCTGGGATAGATCCCATCTGGTCCTGGGGATTTAGAGTCATAGAGATGTACAGCATGGAAACAGACCCTTCAGTCCAACCCATCCAAGTCGACCAGATATCCCAACCCAATCTAGTCCCACCTGCCAGACCCTGTCCACATTAATAACCTCTAGCCTACCCAACACATCTTCCCTGCTTATGTCAATGTGATCCAGAGTAAACAAACTTCTATCTCCAATCTCAACATTCATCATGTTCCTCTCCTCAGTGAGCACTGACGCAAAGTAATAATTGAGAATCTCATCCATTTTCTCAGGTTCAACACACAACCTTCTTTCCTTATCCTTTAGTGGACCAACCCTTTCTCTAGTTACCTTCTTGCTTCTTATAGATGAATAAAAGGATTTGGGATTCTCCTTAATTCTGCTTGCTAAAGCTATTTCATGATCCCTTTTAGCCCACTTGATTCCTCGTTTAAGACTAGTCCTACTCTTCCAATATTCCTCCAGGGCCCGTTCTGTTCTTAGCTGCCTAGACCTTATGTACGCTTTCCTTTTCCTTTTGGCTAGTCGTACGATTTCTCCTGTCATCCACGGTTCACTAATCTTGCCTATTGTATCCCTTGTTTTCAAATGGACCTGCCTATCCTGCACTGCTGTTAACCTATCTTTGAAAGCCTCCCACATCTCAAATGTGGACTTCCCTTCAAATAGCTGTGTCCAATCACATTTCCCAGCTCCTGCCTAATTTTGATATAATTGGCCTTGGCCCAGTTTAGCACTCTTCCCTTAGGACCACTCTCTTCTTTATCTACGAGTATTCTAAAACTTACAGAATTGTGGTCACTGTTCCCAAAGAAATCCCCCACCGCAACGTCTACCACCTGGCCTTGCTCGTTCCCCAGTACCAGCTCCAATATGGCCCTTCCCTCGTTGGACTATTGACAAACTGCTCTAGAAAACTCTCCTGGATGCTTCGTACAAATTCTACTCCATCCAGACCTCTGACACTAAGTGTATCCCAGTCAATGTTGGGAAAATTAAAATCTCCCATCACCACTACCCTATTGCCTCTACATCTATTCATAATCTGTTTACCTATTTGTCCTTTTACCTCACGCTCACTATTAGGAGGCCTGTAATACAGCTCCAACAATGTAACTGCACCCTTCTTATTTCTCAGCTCCACTCATAATGCCTCAACAGCCAAGACCTCCATACTGTCCTCCTTTAGCACAGCCGTGATATCATCCCTGACCATCAATGCAACTCCACCCTCTCTTTTACTTCCCTCCCTGTCCTGTCTGAAGCGTCTATATCCTGGAACATTCAGTTGCCAATCATCATGCCCTTCCTTCAACCAAGTCTCTGTGATGGCAATAATGTCATACTCCCAGGCACCAATCCAAGCCCGAAGTTCATCTGCCGTACACACTATACTCCTTGCATTAAAGTAGATGCATTTCAGGCCACAGTTCTTTTGCGCTCACCAGCTCTCTGCCTACTCCTCCTCTTATTAATGATGTCTTCATGATTCTTACAGTCTCCAGATTCCACCTCACTGCCTATTTGCCTTCTCTTTTGGTGCTCAGCCTCCTGCCACATTAGTTTAAAACCTCCCCAACAGCAGGAGCAAAAACTCCCCCAAGGACATTAGTTCCGGTCTGGATCAGATGTAGACCATTCAGTTTGTAATAGTCCCACCTTCCCCAGAACCAGTCCCAATGTCCAACAAATCTGAATCCCTCCCTCCTACACCATCCTTCAAGTCACAAAACGACATGACCCTCTCTCACTAGTATCCTTACATACAGATGGGGTAGGACTCCACTTTGACCTTTATATCTGTCAGAAGCTGGGGGGGGTGTATTTCACTGAGACCACCTGTCTTCCCAGCCTTCACTCATGCTGATAGTTTGAGTCTGGCCATTCGGTTTATTCCTGCCCTGCCAATACTACCCTCTCCACCTGTTTAATGCTCACTTCTTGTGTTTCCGTTTTGCTATCACATGCAAAGTATGAAATTAGTGCTTTAGACAAATCTCCCTGTATATGAAAATGATCCTTTAACAGATCCAATGTTACCCTAGTGAGCCACTTATACTTTATATCTGTACAAAATGTTTAAGACTTCAATTAAATGCTGCCTGTTAACCTTTGCCCACACTCTCTCCTTGCCTCCCTTATTAATTTTTCAATTCCCTGTTGTATGACCATCATCCGACTGTTTATTACCTTGAACATTCCTCCTGACATTCTTCAGAATCCTTTATGCTCTGTTTTGAGATTAATGAGTTTTGAGAAGATTTGTAGCTCAGGTTAATATTCTGGATGTAGGTTTGCTCGCTGAGCTGGAAGGTTCATTTTCAGATGTTTCATCACCATACCAGGCAACGTTATCAGTGAGACTCCGGATGAAGCACTGGTGGTATGGCCCACTTTCTATTTGTGTTTAGGTTTCCTTGGGGGGTGATGTCATTTCCTGTGGTGATGTGATTTCCTGTTCTTTTTCTGAGGGGTTGGTAAATGGGATCCAAGTCAATGTGTTTGTTGATAGAGTTCTGGTTGGAATGCCATGCTTCTAGGAATTCTTGTGTGTGTCTCTGTTTGGCTTGTTCCAGGATGGATGTGTTGTCCCAGTCGAAGTGGTGTCCTTCCTCATCTGTATGTAAGGATACTGGTGAGAGTGGGTCATGTGTTTTTGTGGCTAGTTGATGTTCATGTATCCTGGTGGCTAGTTTTCTGCCTGTTTGTCCAATATAGTGTTTGTTACAGTCCTTGCACAGTATTTTGTAAGTGACATTAGTTTTGCTTGTTGCCTGTCTAGGGTCTGTCAAGTTCATTAGCTGCTGTTTTAGTGTGTTGGTGGGATTGTGGGCTACCATGATGCCAAAGGGTCTGAGTAATCTGGCAGTCATTTCTGAGATGTCTTTGATGTAGGGCAGAGTGTCTAGGGTTTCTGGATGTGTTTTGTCTGCTTGTTGAGGTTTGTTGCTGAGAAATCGGACTGTGTTCATTGTTTCAAGATGTATTGAAAATCACTGAGGGCCCAACATTAATTGGGCTAATGAGATTAGAAATTGGCAAATAGGACAAATGAGTGCGTGACTCAAGAGTTGGTGCAACAGGCAGGGTTTGAGATTCCTGGATCACTGGAACTGTTCTTGGGGAAGTTGGGACATGTACAAATGGAACAGTTTGTACCTGGATCACACTGGGACCTTGCAGATAGATTTGCTAGTGCTGCTGCAAGGAGTTTAAACTAATCTGGCATGGGGAGGGGATACAGAATATTAATGAAGCAGAGAATGAAATAGGAAGCAAATCACAGTGCTTTCTCAATGTTCAGTCCAGCATGGTCAGGCCTTCATGGACCGTGGGGTTGAACTTTCAATTGTCTTTCTCTGTTTCTCTTTTTAATGAGAAGAATTGAAATACAAAGTGAACCCTGTATCAGTGGGTCCATTTTCCACGGTTTCAGGTACCAGAAGTTTATCGCGTTCCGAACATATTATAGGGAACCTTCCGGAACCAGGGACCGGAGCTGCCGGGAAGTTACATTTCCCAGTTAAATGAAAGGATTCACTCCTATTCCCGGTTTTGGGTTTCCGTGGAAGGTTTGGAATGTATCCTCCACAGGCATGGGCACGGGCACGGGGTGGGGGAGCTACTGCTTTTAACTTTTCACCTTGTTTCTTTATTTTTCTGGTTTGTACCAAAATACCTCTGTGCTTGAGATGATGCCATAAATGGCGACTTGTGTTTCAGCAGTGGGAGTCGCGGGAGTGTGAGCTGGGGGTAGCCAGGAAGCTAAGGTGGAATATAAAATACTTACCTCGTGAATCAGCGGGGAGAAGGTTGAACAGGAGTGGGTGTGGACACAGGGATTGCTGGGTTAGTGATCTAATATCACTAACCCAGCTCAACTGGAAACACCCCATGTGTAGTGTCTAAACTGGAAACACCACATGTGTAGTGTCTCCCACCATCCTCCTCCTCTTACCAAATTAAAGCCTCTGTACGGAGCGTTGGTAAGGTGAGGGTTATTTAATCTCTTTTGGCAACTTACAGCAGAGGGGATGGAGGCTGGGGCAGTTGCATGCTCCTCCTGTAGGATGTGGGAGGTACAGGTCACCACTGGGGTCCCTGCTGACTTCCCTGCGATGACTGCAGCTAACTCCAGGTCCTCACAGACTGCGTTAGGGAAGTGGAGCTGGAGTTGGATGAACTTCAAATTATTCGGGAGGCTAAGGGGCTGATAGAGAGGGGATATAGGGAGGTATTCACACTAACGTTACAGGATAAAGGTAGCTGGGTGACAGTCAGGAGAGGGAAAGGGAACAGGCAGACAGTGCAGGGACCTCCTGGGCCATTCCCCTCATTAATATGTATACCATTTCAGATACTGTTGGGGGGAGTGACCTACCAGGGGAATGCCTCAGTGGCCAGGTCTCTGGCACTGAGCCTGGCTCTGTGGCTCAGAAGGGAAACGGGGAAAGAACAGGAGAGTGACAGTAATAGGAGATTCAGTGATGAGAGGAACAGACAGCAGATTCTGTGGGCGCGAGCGAGTCTTCCGGATGGTGTGTTGCCTCCCGGGTGCCAGGGAGAGGGATGTCTCGGATTGGGTCTACAGGATTCTTAAGGGGGAGGGAGAGCAGCCAGAAGCCATGGTGCACATCAATATCAATGACATAGCTAGGAAAAGGGATGAGAGCCTGAAAAGTGAACATAGGGAGTTAGGTTGGAAGCTAGAAGGCAGGACGAGCAGAGTTGTAATCTCAGAGCTGCTACTGGTGCCATGGGCTAGTGAGGCTAGGAACAGAGAGCGAGTGCAGATAAACAGGTGTCTGCAGGGCTGGTGTAGGAAGAAGGGAGTCGGATTTGTGGATACCTTCTGGGAAAGGTGGGACCTATACAACAAGGACAGGTTGCACTTGAACTGGAGGGGCACCAATGTCCTGGGCAGGAGGTTTCCTAGAGTTCTTCGGGAGGGTTTAAACCAGTTTGGCAAGGGGATGGGAAATGGAGCTACAGATCAGAGGATGGGGTAGCTGGTGAACAGGCAGATACAGTGGTGCAGAGAGTCTGTGAGGAGGGATAGGTACTTAATAGGGCAAAGGTGTAGTCAGTGTGATGGGTTGAAGTGTGTCTGTTTTAACGCCAGAAGTATCAGGAATAAGGGTGACGAGCTCCGTGCCTGGATCAGGACTTGGAACTACGATGTTGTAGCCATTATGGAGACTTGCATATCACAGGGGCAGGAATGTTTGTTCGATGTTCCGGGGTTTAGATGTTTCAAATGGAATGCGGAGAAGTAAAAGAGGTGAGGAGTGGTATTGCTAATCAGGGATAGTATCACAGCTGCAGAAAGGGAGGTCATCGAGGAGAGTTTGACTACAGAGTCAGTATGGATGGAAGTCACAAACAGGAAAGGAGCAGTCACTTTATTGGGTGTTTTCTACAGACCCTCCTCCCCCCCAGTAGCAACAGAGACATGGAGGAGCAGATTGGGAGGAAGATTTTGAAAAGGTGCCGAAGTAACAGGCTTATTGTCATGGGTGACTTTAACTCCCCAAACAGTTTGGGTGGAACAGTTTTTGTCAGGTGTGTCCAGGAAGGATTCCTGACTCAATCTGCAGATAGGATGAATACAGGGGAGGCCATATTGAATTTGGTGCTTGGCAACGAACCAGGCCACTGTTCAACCTCTCGGTGGGAGAACATTTCAGTGTTGGAGGGATAGGAGCAGACAGTATGGGAGAGTATTTCATTGGGGGAGGGGGAAGTACAATGCTATTAGGCAGGAACTGGAGAGCATAAATTAGGAACAGATATTCTCAGGAAAATGCATGACAGAAATGTGGAGGTTGTTTAGGGAGCACTTGCTCTGAGTGCTGAATAGGGTTGTCCTACTGAGGCAAAGAAGGGATGGTAGGGTGAAGAAACCTTGGATGATAAGAGATGGGGAACATCTCATCAGGACGAAGAAGGAAGCTTACTTAAAGTTGAGCAAGCAATGGTCAGACAGGGCTCTTGAGGGTTACAAGGTAGCCAGGAAGGAACTGAAGAATGGACTGAGGAGAGATAGAAGAGGGCATGAAAAGCCTTGGTGGGTGGGATTAAGGAAAACCCTGAAGTGTTCTACACTTATCTGAGGAGCAAGAGGATGTCCAGAGTGAGGATAGGGCTGATCAGGGGTAGTGGAGGGAACTGGCGCCTGGAGTGGGAGGTGGTAGGGGAGGTCCTTAATAAATACTTTGCTTCAGTATTTACTACTGAGATGGACTTTGACTTTTGGTGAGGACAGCATGAAACAGGCTGATACACCCAAACGGGTTGATGCTAGGAAGAAGAATGTGCTGAAAACTTTGAAAAACATGAGGATAGATAAATCCCTTGGGCCATATTGGATACACCCAAGGTTTCTACGGGAAGCGAGGGAAAAGATTGCTGCACTTTGGTGATGATCTTTACATCCTCACTGTCCACTGGAGTAGTCCTAGATGATTGAAGGTTGACAAATGTTATTCCCTTGTTGAAGAAAGGGAATAGCGATGACCCTGGGAATGATAGACCAGTCAGATTTATGTCCATGGTGGGCAAATTATTGGAGAGGATTCTGAGAGTCAGGATTTATGATTATTTGGAAAAGTGTAGTTTGATTAGAGATAGTCAGCAAGGCTTTGTAAGGGGTAGGTCATGCCTCACAAGCCTTACTGAAATCTTTGAGGATGTGACAAAACACATTGATGAAGATAGATGGTATAGCAAGGCATTTGATAAGGTTCCCGATGGTAGGCTCATTCAGAAAGTAAGGAGGCATGGGATACAGGGAGATTTGTCTGTATGGATACAGAATTGACTGGCCCTTGAATACTTTCCTGGATGGAAAGTATTCAGCCTTGAGCTCAGTGACCAGTGGTGTTTCACAGGGATCAGTTCTCGGACCTCTGCTCTGTGATTTTTATAAATTTCTAGAATGAGGAAGTGGAAGGGTGGGTTAGTAAGTTTGCTGATGACACGAAGGTTGGTGGAGTTGTGTATCGTGTGGAGGGCTGTTGTAGGTTACAATGGGACATTGATAGGATGCAGAACTGAGCTGAGAAGTGGCAGATGGAGTTCAACCTGGAAATGTGTGAAGTGATTCATTTTGGAAGGTCGAATTTCAATGCAGATTACGGAGTTAAAGGCAGGATTCTTGGCAGTGTGGAGGAACAAAGGGATCTTGGGATCCATGTTCATAGGTGTATTGGCTTTCATTAGCAGGGGGATTGAGTTTAAGAGCCGCGAGGTTATGATACAGCTCTACAGAACCCTGGTTAGACCACACTTGGAATATTGTTTCCAATTCTGGTCACCTCATTATAGGAAGGATGTGGAAGTTTTAGAGAGGGTGGAGATGAGATTGACGAGGATGCTGCCTGGACTGGACATTCCTTTTCCTTCTTGTGACCTTCTGTTCTCCAATCTCCCCTAATCAGCTCCTTTCATTTGTTAATAGGAAGTACAGGGTGAAAGGTGTAATATCTTCAAGTTACTTGTTAAAGGCAACAGTTGGCAGTAACTGATGATAGCTGATATAGTGTTATCTACATTCTCTGTGTTTGTTACAAAATGGAAGTGGAAATTTTTCTTCCAAATGATGGGCATTTCCCCAAGCCTGAAAAGTATTCCAGAATTTTCTTTCTGATAGTCTAATGCATCCACTGCTTATTTGTGCACTCATAAACTCTTCCATGCGATCTCTGTCTGATTGTGTTGTAAAAAAAACAAAAGAAATTGGATTCTGAGATGGAGGCTGAGGGGTGACCTTCTCAAGGTTTATAACATCATGAGGGACATGGAGAGTATAAATAGACAAAGTCTTTTCCCTGGGGTGGGGGAGTCCAGAACTAGAGGGCATAGGTTTAGGGTGAAAAGAAAAAGATTTAAAAGGGACCTAAGGGGCAATGTTTTCATGCAGAGGGTGGTACGTGTATGGAATGAGCTGCCAGAGGATGTGGTGAAGGCTGGTACAATTACAGCATTTAAAAGGCATCTAGATGGGTATATGAATAGGAAGGGTTTGGAGGGATATTGGCCGGGTGCTGGCAGGTGGGACTAGATTAATTTAAGATATCTAGTCAGCATGGACAAGGTGTACTGAAGGGTCTGTTTCTGTGCTGTACATCTCTATTACTCTAAATGATATTATGATGTATATAAATGACGCTCCTTATGTCACACCACTTTACAAAGCAGAATGAAATGTTAATTTTCATTACTCATCAAAAGTGATCTGAACTCTATTGTTAGAAGTAACATGTTGGCATTAACATACAACGAGTTCAACATCAAACATTTTTGCCCATAAATCTACATGCATCAAGACACTTGATGTCCTTCATATGTGCTCTTGATGTAGCATCCAGTCTGACATTTTCTTTTTTAAATTAGAATTCTTTATGCACCTTCATTTTTTCAAATCTGATTGTTGAAGGTCAACTTTTGAATTTTCAATTTCTGATCCATTTTCCAACTGAGCTGATATTTCCATTTCATTCCTTATTCTTTCACAGTTTGCTCCTTACTATCATCCCTGGCATAGCACCTCTTCTAAATATTCAACACTCACTGATTGTTTCTGCTGTCTGGAGTACTGACTACATAATTCACACCACCGACTTTCAGTCTCATCCAGCGATCATTGCTTTTATAGTGTTAATGCTTCCCTGGTGATAAGCAACAACACAGACATCTTGTCTTCCACAAGAACATTTTGAACTTTAGCCTTTTTAATCAGCTCTAGTTTTTATTATTTGTTGGACGTCCTTCAAATGATATTTAGCCAACTCCCCTGCTTTGATTAATTTCTGTCTGAAATTCACAACAAAGATTGGAAGTGTACTTTCTGAACCTTGGTTTATCAATTTCTGTTTTATTAAGTTAAGTTGTTCTCTCACCTTATATCAGTTCAAAGGGACTAAATTACATGGACTCATTAGGAGCATCCCTAAAGACAAACTGCACAAAGAAGCTCCCTCATCCCAATCATTAGGACATCCTTCTCAACAAGCTCTAATCATGCTTTCACAGTTTGCTGCCATCATTCCAATATCCTTGAGAGTATGGGTATTAAGCAGAAGACAGCACCTACCAAACCCATGAACACTTCCATCTAGGGAGCACCACCACCTACAAGTTCCCCTCCAAGCCACTCACCATCCTGACTTGGAATTATATCAGAGCTGAAAATGTGTTGCTGGAAAAGTGCAGCAGGTCAGGCAGCATCCAAGGAGTAGGAGAATCGACATTTCGGGCATGGTCCCTTCTTCAGGAATGGGCTCATGCCCAAAACGTCAATTCTCCTGCTCCTTGGATGCTGCCTGACCTGCTGCGCTTTTCCAGCAACACATTTTCAGCTCTGATCTCCAGCATCTGCAGTCCTCACTTTCTCCTTGGAATTATATCACCGTCCCTTCGGTGTCGCTGGGTCAAAATCCTGGAATTTGCTCCTTCAGGACATTGTGGGCTAACCCATAGCACTTGGACTGTAGCGGTTCAAGAAGGCAGCTCATCTCCACCTTCTCAAGGGGTAACCAGGGTTGGGTAATTAATACTGGTCCAGCCAGTGATACCATGTCCCACAAGTGAGAAACAAAATTGCTGAAAATATTCAGGAGGTCAAGGAGAGTTCGTGGTGTGAGAAACCAAGTTCATGTTTCAGGTTGTGAACCAACATTAGAACCAAACTCTATCCAAGTTAACAAATCACTCCAAGACCATGTGACCATTAAGACCATGTGACCACCAAGACAGCAAAGAGTGAGTGGACCCCTCTTTATTTTCACGCAGCTATTTCCATGTGACTCCCAGAAGCAAATACTTTGCCCACACCGAGAATGGTCACTTGGCTGTTGGACTGGGATTGTTGTACAGACTGGGAGTAAAACCATACAATGCTGTGCAGTCTGGGTGTGGGGTCATTGGTTAGAATCCACAATCTGTCCAAGTGACTGGAAACTGAAAACTAAGTAAGATGGAAATAAAGATTTTAAATGTTTTTGTTGGTTTAATTTGTCTTGCCTGTGTGTGGTGTTTACTTGAGTTTTGAATATCTCTCAGTAAGTGCCTTTCTCTGTCTCTGTCTCTCTCTCCCCCTTCAGGCATGTGAGAAGGATGTACAGTGTAGCAGAAGATGGTGCTGTGCCTCCAGTCTGTGGCTGCCAGGACTGCGCCTGTGCACTCCAGAAGGAAAGCAGGGGGATCAGTGTCATCCCCTCAGTCGGAAGGTGGGACACTGCTGCTTTGCCCCTTGTCTGTTGTGTTAGAGTTTCTAAACGTCTTGTCCCTTACAGGAGAAGGACAATCTTCCCGGCCTGGCTCAGTCATAGTGACCATAATGATGACCATCAATTATTACAAGAACCTTCTGGTTCATGAATGTCCTTCAGGAAGGAAGCTGCCATCCTCACCTGGTCTGGTCGACGTGTGGCTCCAGACCCACAGCAAGGTGGTTGATTCTTAAATGCCCTCTGACATGGCCTGGGTTCAAGGACAAAGAGGGGTGGGCCAGAAGAGCTGTCTGAAGCAGTGACCCTCCACATCCCATGAAAGAATTTAAATGAATTCACTGAGTTACTCCAGTTTAGGTTCTCTCAAAACCAGATGCAAGTGTAAACGTGAAGCTCAGGGTGTTCCACCTCGTGCTTCACCGGCCCCAGGATTTTCAGCGACTGCCCCAGGATTGTTCCAGAATGGAGTGGGTCAAACAGCCTCCTTCTGTGGCTAGAATAATGGGATGATTCTGTCACAATGCTCATCGTGCCCTTGTTTTCCCATGATCAAAGTTCCAGGGTTAGAGCTTCAGAGAACTTTCCCAATCTGCTCCTTGGTGGCGGGGGAGGGGCGCGGGGGGAATCAATTTTATTTTGTCTAAAAAAACTCTGGAGCTGGCTGGAATGAATCTTTGGGTTCCACCGTGAAAACATTTATCTTCTCCCTGCTTGTCTGGTCACTGTAACTGTGAGGTGCCTGTGGATGCTGAAGTTGCTATGTTAATGCAGGATGTTGATGTTAGTTTTTTCCTCCCCACTGCAGATTCCTTTCTTTGGGAAGCGGCTGCATCATACCTGTCCGTGTTCGCCAGGTCTGCATTGCTCCAAGTCTCCAAACTTCGGCTTTCAATGTATCTCAAAACAAAAGCACCTCCAGTGAGCGGGTGGTCAGTGTGTAGCCAGCACTGAGAAGCAGACGTGGTTGGGGGTGGGGGCTGGATTGGTGGTGTCCATATAGCTATTGGCAGGACACCCCTCCCCCATGCCCAGTTACACCTGACTGTCACAGTCCTGTTTAATACTGACAAAGCCTGTCCCATGTTGGGATTAACCAGCTATTAACTGGCCAGTTAGACTGAAATTTAATTCCACATGGGATAATGCTTCAAGCTTCCTTCATTTGTTAATTGCAACACTTCCGTCAAGGAAATCTCATATTCTGATTGTTCAGCTTCTAAAATGACAATAAAATTATATTATGCACAACAGTGAGCTGTTACAGATTGAGTTTTTAATCACAGACATCTGGGACCATTCTCCCATCACTGTTCAGTCAGTCCCATACTCCCAGATCCTGCCTCTGACTGCATCTCAATGGCTTTCCTTTCCTCATTTGCCAGTTAAAAGGAAGTTAGGGGTCAAGGGTTGCAGAACAACATGTCAAAACTGAGTCTACGTCCTGAGGCCAGTGTTCGAGGGTAAGTGCCCAGAGGCCAGGGTTTAGGGGTCATTGTCTGGGGTCACGGCCTGGGGTTCAGTGCCTGGGGGTCAGTGCCTTAGGGTCAGGGCCAGTGGGTCATTGTCAGGAGCTCAGGGTCTGGCGGTCAGTGCTCGGGTGTCAGTATCAGCAGGTCAGTGCCTGGGGGTCAGGGTCTGGGTCAATGCCTAGAGGTCAGTGCTCAGGGGTCAGTGCTTGCAGATCAGTGCCCAGAGTTCAGGGTCTGGGGGTCAGTGCCTGGGGGTCAGTGCGTGGAGGTCAGTTTCTGGGGGCCAATGCCTCGGTTTGGGTGCCTGGAGGTCAGAGTCTTTGGGTCAGCGCCCAGGTTTCAGTGTCAGAGGGTCAGTGGCCGGAGATTAGGACTGAGGGATTAGTGCCAAGGGGTCAGTGACTGTGGGCCAGTGCTCAGGGTTCAGCACCTGGCAGGCAGTGCCTGGTGGTCAGTGCTGGGGGGCCAGTACCCGGGGGTTTGTGCCTGGAGGTCAGGGTCTGGGGGTTCAGTATTCAGGGGTCAGTGTCAGGAGGTCAGGGCCTGGGTGTCAGTGCTTGGGGGTCAAGACTTCAGGGTCAGTGTTCAGAGCTCAGTGCCCTGGGGTCAGGCCCTCGGTGTCAGTGCCTGGAGGTCAATGCCCAGAGGTCAGGGTCTTTGGGCAGTGCCCAGGTTTCAGTCTCTGAGGGTCAGTGTCCGGGTGTCAGGGCCCAGGGGTCAGTGCCCGGGGTCATGGCCCGGAGGTCAAGGTCTGGGGTCAGTGCCCTGGAGTCAGGACTTGGGAGTCATTTCCTGGAGGTCAGTGCTCGGGGATCAGTGCCTGGAGATCAGTGCCCAGGTGTCAGGGTCCAGGGGTCAGTGCCTGGGGGTAAGTGTCTGTGTGTCAGTGCCCAAAGGTCAGATTATGGGGTCAGGGTCTGTGTGTCAGTGCCCAAAGGTCAGAGTATGGGTCAGGTCCCAGGGGTCAGGGTCTGTGGGTCAGTGCCTGGGCTCAGTATCCAGAGGTCAGGGTCCGG
>NC_057735.1:63250-85674 GCF_004010195.1 Chiloscyllium plagiosum
CCAATATAACTATTGCATCATTCTAAACTAAAGAAGGGCAGACAGAGAAAGTGGTGAGGAAGTTGATCCCATTTCAGTGGCTTCACTCCCAAAACAATAGAGTCCTCACTGCACAATGACACACACAGGTGTAGAGATACATACAACACACACACTGAGATATACTTGGTCGCACACACACAGCTACAAACATAGAGATCGTTCGACAGAAATAGACAAACATACAGACACAGAGACAGAAACACATTCAAACACATTTATACACGCACACACAAAGACAGAAACATACAGATAGACATAGAGACACACACTGAGGCATAAACGTATGAAAAGACACTGGACACACACAGAGACATACACACATGCAGACACACAGACATACAGAAACATACACACACAGAGGCACACAGAAGCACAGACACACAGACACACTGACACACACACAATACACAGAAACATACACCCACATGCTGACACACATAGAGGCACACAGAAATATACACAGAGACAGACACACTGACACATACAGACAGACACACAGAAAAATTCACATATACAGACACACTGACACACAAGAAATATGACCCCCTCCCAAATTATTTTGCACCCTTTAATTTTTCAGACTCCCAGTCTTGCCCCTCACAATCACCCTCAAACCCCATCTAACTGCCCCCCCACTGCATGGCTCCACACCCATTCTGATTCGTCCAGGACTCCTCCTTCCCCTACCGTAAGTAAAATCCCTTCTGTATCTCTATCTGTGTACGATACCCACTTCACTGAATCCCTTAACGCGTACAGAGACTAACTGCCTTTTCACTGACTGCCTCACTGCACTACAAGCTCTCATTCTGCAGGTGCCCCACATCCCACCTCCTCCACGAAAAGGGTTTTATCCTAACAGCCTCCTCTAATTTTTGGGGTGCAAGGCAGAGAGGGACAGTGGATGTTGGGGGAGAGACAGGGTGGGAGGGGGAGAGAGAGGTAAGCCATGATAGAAAGAGCATTATTTTAATTATCAGGGAGAGATAGGGAACAGGAAAATCCATTGCATTACCTATGGAGAGAGACAGAGAGAATGGTGTACAGATGGGAGGAGGGGGAGAGATACACGGGAGAGGAAGGAGGAGAGGGAGGGCGGTGGGGCAAAGAGGGAGAGGGGAGAGAGAAAGGGAGAGGGAAGTTGTGGGAGGGGGACAGAGAGCCAAAGGGAGGGAGGGGGGGAGGGAGACCGAGGTAGAAAGAGAGAGACAGGGAGTGGGAAGAACGAAAAGGGGTTTGAGAGAGAAGGAGGTGGGGGGAAGAGAGTCAGAGAGAGACGGAGGGAGGGCGAGATAGAGGGACGGAGTGAGGGAGAGGGAGGGAAAGGGATAGAGAGAGAGGATCATAGGCACCAATCTCCTCCTGCCTAATACAAACCAGCCCCACAGTCACTGACCCCAAACCCCTCCTGTCTGATACAAAACAATCCCAGTTACTAATATCAATCTTGTTTGTCTGATATTAACAAGCCTCACTGTCACTTACATATATCTTTTCTTCTCTAATATAAAGTAACCCCACAGTCACTGACACCTATCTCATCCTGTCCGATACAAACCAGACGCACAATCACTAACACCTTTCTCCTCCTGTCTTGATATTAACCAAGCCAACAGACACTGATAATAATCTCTTCCTGGCTGATATAAACCAGCCCCACAGTCACTGAGCCCAATCTCCACCTGTCTGGGATAAACCACCACCACTAATCCAATTGTAAAAATAATGGTTTGTCATCAAAGGTAGAAAAGAAGAGGGCAATTGGAAAAACAGCAGAGATGTCACCAGCTAAAGATCACAGCTCACAGCTCTCAGAGAAAGCACCAAATATTTAGAAAGGTACCAAAGATCGAAAGAAGACAGAAGAAATGGCGAAGAAGGCATTCCAGACAGAATGATCAGACGATGAAAGCATTCCCGACAGAAGGATTGGATGGAGAAGGCATAGAACATTCCAGAAGACATCTAACCTGGCTGTAATTTTGAGAGTTGAAACTTTATTGCTGGAACAGCACAGCAGGTCAGGCAGCATCCAGGGAACAGGAGATTTGACGTTTCGGGCACAGGCCCTTCTTCAGGAATCTGAAGAAGGGCCTGTGCCTGAAACGTCGAATCTCCTGTTCCCTGGATGCTGCCTGACCTGCTGTGCTGTTCCAGCAATAAAGTTTCAACTTTGATCTCCAGCATCTGCAGACCTCACTTTCTCCTTGTAATTTTGAGAGACTAAGTTATATTATTTTTAAATATAATTGAAATTCGTACTTATGGGAATACCATTAGAATCTTGTATTCAGGAACAGTTAATCATTTAGAGATGCTGATGTTGGACTGGGGTGGACAAAGTTAAAAATCTCACAACACCAGGTTATAGTCCAACAGGTTTATTTGGAAGTACTAGCTTTCAGAGCGCTGCTCCTTCATCAGAAGATTGTGGAAAATAAGATCATGACTGCAGAATTTATAGCCAGAGGAGTCCAGTGTCGTGGAGATGTGATACATTAAATAAGTTTAAATTAAATCTTTTATCTTTTAGAATAAGATATGCTGGTTTCTGTTCTTTGATATGTAAATCCCAGAACTCCTTTTAGTTTACATTCTCAAGATACCTTAGCTTTTCTAACAACAAATGAGAAGTCTGTGTCCCAATGTTGAGTCAGACAGACTAGCCCTCTGCATTGTTTTACTGAGTTTCACATGGATACATGCAGTGTTTGAGCAAAATAAAATGTAATTCTGTAAAATAAATTCACCCCATAAATGTGTGCCCATTTAGTAGCGGCAGAGTGAGTGTGCATGTAAGTGTGTGTGTGTATGGGTGTGAGTGCACATGATAGAGTGTGTGTGTATATGTATGTTTGTAAGCTTGGTTAAGTGTGCATGTATGAGTGTGATGGGGCATGCGTCTGTGAGAGAACCTTCGGATGACCATCCTCCAAGACGGACTTCAGGACAATCAACAACACAGAGTGGCTGAGCAGAAGCTGTTAGAAAAGTTTGGTCCCCATGGGAATGGCCTCAACCGGAACCTTGGGTTCATGTCATACTACAGGTGACCCCTGCACAATACATTCTCTCTCACAAACACAGATTCCTTCATGCTCACACACCCATGCAGACCCTCTCTCATACACAAGGTCTCTCTCCTGTGTGTGCACACACACTCCCACACTCGCACATGCCCCCTCTCACAGACACAGACCCAATCACACTCACACACACTTAACCAATGTTACACACACATATATACACGCACAGTCTATCATATGCACTCACACCCATACGCATACGCTCACATGTACACTCACTCTGCACTCCTACATGTGCACACATATAAGTTTATGGGGTGAATTTGTTTTTGCAGAATTACATTTTATTTTGCTCAAAAACTGCATGAATCCATGTAAAACTCTGTAAAACTATGCAGAGGGCTGGTCAGTCTGACTCACCACTGCAACACATACAGACTTCACACCTATTGTTAGAAAAGCAGAGGTATTTTGAGAATATAATTTAAAAGAAAATCTGGGATTTACATGCCAAAGAACAGAAACCAGCATGTCCCAATCTTAAAAGATGAAAGGCTTAATCTAAACTTGTTTACTGTATCACATCTCAATGACACTGGACTCCTTTGGCTATAAATACTGTGATCATGATTTTATACTCCACTACCACCTGATGAAGGAGTGGCACTCTGAAAGCTTGTGATTCCAAACAAACCTCTTGGACTATAATCTGGTGTTGTGTGAGTTTTAGCAATAGTTAATAGTTAGAATGGACTTATTCCATTTGTGAATTGCTGAGTTAACTTGCTAACTGTTAGAGTTAGGTAAATAAATTGTTACTTGTTGATTTTAAGTGAATGTCAGTGATTCATTTCATTTAACAACTAGAAGATAATAGGGCCAGCACAGTTTCTTAGCAGTTAGCACTGCTGCCTCACGACACCAGGGACTCAGGTTTGATTCTAGCCTCAGGAGACTGTCGGTGTGGAGTTTGCGCATTCTCCCCATGTCTGTGTGGGTTTCCTCTTGGTGGAGAAAGTGAGGTCTGCAGACGCTGGAGATCAAAGCTGAAACTTTATTGCTGGAACAGCACAGCAGGTCAGGCAGCATCTAGGGAACAGAAGATTTGACGTTTCGGGCACATGCCCTTCTTCAGGAATGAGCAGAGAGTGTTCAGCAGGAGAAGATAAAAGGTAGGGAGGAGGGACTTGGAGGAGGGGCGTGGGAAATGTGATAGGTGGAAAGAGGTCAAGGTGAAGATGATAGGTCGGAGTAGGGTGGAGGCGGAGAGGGCAAGAAGAAGACTGCAGGTCAGGAAGGCGGTGCCGGGCGCTTCTGTTCCCTAGATGCTGCCTGACCTGCTGTGCTGTTCCAGCAATAAAGTTTCAGCTTTCCTCTTGGTGGTCCAGTTTTCACCTACAGTCCAAAGATGTGCAGGTTAGATGAATTGGCCATGCTAAATTGTCCATAGTATTAAGGGATGGTTAGGTTAGGTGCATTAGTCAGGGGAAATGTAGCGTAATAGCATAGGGGAATGGTTACTCTTTGGAGGTTTGGTGTGGAATTGTTGGGCCTAATGGCCTATTTTCACACTGTAGGGATTATATGATTCTATAATTGAGTGAAGATTATGCCACTTTTCATACTATCTTAATAGATTATAAAGTGAGAGGCTACTTTTTGAATAGTTCAATTTTTATTCTTGGAGGGAGAGCAAACTCTGCTTTATAACACCCCAAATACTCAGAAAGACATGGACAATAGATGCATGGAAGTAGCACTTAATGTAACTTGTTTCTCAACAAATACTGCATTGTGATTTTGGACCAAAATCACCTTCTTTCACCATCACTGAATCAATAATGTGAAACCCTTTTCTTCAAAGCACTGTGGTTGCCCCAACACCCCATGGACTGCAAACATTCAAGATGACAGGTCCCACCACTTTTTCCTGAGTAGTTATGGTTGGGCAATAAACGCTAGCAGAAGCAGCAACACTCTCATCCCATGAACGACAAAAAAATTGACAGGAGCAATTTCACTGAGATTGAGTATTGTTAAAGGACATTGCTGTGAAAATAGATTTAATTGCACTTTAGGTTATGATTTTTCAAAATTGTCACATGCATGCATACTTGATTCTCTTTAATGCAATAAATTTGTGTTGTTTTCATGAAAGAACAATGGCAGCTTCAAGTGAATATGTCCGGTAACTAACCATCATTCTGACTAAATTGCAAAAATAAAACATATGATCTATCAAGCCAGACTTTACTCTGGGATTTAACTTGTGCAATAGTACCATCAACTGGGATCATGTCATTTGTAGAATGCGTCGTGATCTCATTGAAACTTCAAAGATTCTTACAGTATGGATGTTCATTGAATTTTTCCCTTTGCCTTTGAGTCCAGAACTAGGGGACACAATCTCAGAATAGGGAGCAGGCCATTTCAGACCAGGTTGAGGAGGAATTTTTCACTGACATGTAATTTTCTTTGGAATTCTTGATCCAAAGGTTCATGATAGCTCAATCATTGAAGATGATCAATCATAAAGCAATAGATTCCCAGATTTGAATGACATAACAAGAACTGCTGGAAAGAAATGATTAGCCATGATCTAATGGACTGGTGAAGTAGGCTCAGCGGCCGAATGGTCCCTTCCTGCTCCACGTTGAGGTGCTTTGCCCATTTTCTCCATTCTCAAGATGAACAACAAGTGAGTAGATGATGGACTTTGTCATTTAGAATGATGTTACCTGAACAGTTACCTCTGCTGTGTCCCTCCCTTTCAAGGGTTCACCAGGCCCCAAGTTGCCTCTGAAGGTGTTTCCTGAAACACCTTGGCTCATTCATCAATTTTTCTCCTACCTCCGTCATGACCTGTCAGTGCTTATTTTGTCGATTTGACTCATTTCTGTTTCCCTGTATCCAATTCCGAGGGTGCAGACCAAGGATATATTTTTTGCCCCTCATATTTTTCATCCACTGGGCAACATCATTCAAAATCAGACCTAAATGAAGAATAAACAAAAAAAACCAAAAACAAAAATAAGACAAAAGCAAAAGCACATGAAAACCATTGCGTCCCAACTAATCACCTCAGCCAATACCACCTGCCTCACCAATGTCAGAAACTGTGGAACTACTTAATCACTTCAAAAACCACAACACTGAAAAAAAGGTCATCCTTAATCTCCAGTTCAAGAGAAGAAAAGGGTTTAACAACAGGCTTCATTTTAAGTACAGGATAGACATCCAGAGCATAATATTCTGGATGCTGTGAGCATGTTATTCAGTCTGAAAGTATAAATCACTATTTCTCACATTCTTCCGCATTGTCTACATTTAGAATGTTAATCCATTTGACTATTCTACTTTTTCCCAAAATCTTCCCCAGTAAACATGCAGATTTTCAGATTTGGTTTCACTTGCCTCTTAATATAAAAACATAAGCATTCAGAGCAGAAGGATTCAATTCAGTCCTTCGAGTCTGCTCCACCATTTAATACAATGATGACTGACCTCACCTCAGGCTCAACTGGATTTTACTGCTCAGTCTGTATGACCCTTCAATCCATTTCAACTTAAAAATCTATATCTTTTCATTAAATTTGTTCAGTGTCCCGGCATCCACATTTCATAGAGAATCATATCATTCCTACAGTTCAGGTAGTGAATTCCACAGATTTCCCACTTTTTGAGATAAATATATTTGTTCCTATCTCTGGTTTGAATCTGCTACCCCTTATTCATCTCCTATACCCCAGAACTGGCTGAATATATATTCCTTATGCCAGACGTCAGGTTGTTTCAAAGATATCTCATTAAACTCCAGTGATGGCCTATATGTCTTTAACATCTGGATGGGAATCCTGCACCCACCAACCTCTGCCCGACAGTTTTCATCCACTTCCCAGAGACAGCTCTGATTAAGAATCATCTAGACTTGAAACGTTAGCTTGCTGCCTCTCCATGGATGTTGTCTGACCTGCCGCAATCTCCAGCATTGCTTGTTTTCAGTTCAGGTTCCAGTATCTGCAGTAATTTGCTCCCAGAGATAGGGCTCCAGTGGCTTCATGAGGACTCCAACTCCACACAATTCCTGACATAGAAATCACGAGTGTGTGGAAAGCAGAATTGCGCATGTACAGAATGAGGGCTGTTTCACAGTGTTATGAAGATATGGATGTACCTTTAAGAGAGTTAAAAGCAGCAGAACTTCTGGACACAGCACCAAGTGTTCTCAATAAGGCAACATTGGGTTGAACAACTCAAGTAGTTTGTTGCCTGGAAACAACAACAATTTTAAAAAATTAGTTTCAATTATACTCCAACAAAAATACCAATTTCCAATCAAGTTTGAACTGAGTATACTATATTGATAATCTTAAAAGCCAATGACACAATCCAATCCTCTGGGGTAGAAGACCGGGGGAAAATTGAACTGTTGAGAGGAGAACTGACAAGCCCAACATGTAAACAGACTGCCTGAAAAATAACTCTCTTGAAAAGGTACCTGTTCGAGCAGTAACCTGTGATGAAGAAATTCCTAACAAAAAGAAAAGAAGACAAAGGAAGATCCAAATAGAAGAATGAAAGCTGCCTGGTTTTGAGATAAGAAATGTTGTTTTGTAAATCTTAATTGGGAGTTTTATTGGACTAGTACTACAGAAGGGAAGATAAAAGATAGGTTAGAGAAAAATGTAAGTAGTGGTTAGTTAATTACTCTCTGTTATACTTAAAAAAATAAAGTTGTTCATTTTTACTTTACTTAGTTCTTGGCCACTCAAATATTTACAGGTTATTGCATCGGGTAAATCTTTTCTGTATTGCTGGTTTCAGCAGGAGAGTTTATCCCATGTTGTAACAGTTTTTGGGGGCTCGGGTCCGTGATTTGAACTGGTTTAGACAAATTTGAATAGATTTGGGGTACGAAAAATCCCTGCAGATTAGTGTCCTAGATCTTTACATAAAATGCAGGTGAGACATTTTTTAAAAAATTTGGTGACGTGTGGTTGATTAAATTAAAAGTGAGAGAAATGGTTCTTAAAATTGCAAAAGAGGTTCTAGGATTTGAAGATGATTCTAAAATTTGCCAAGAAAGCTTAGAAGAAAAGAAAAAAGCCATACTTTTTGAATTAGTAAATAAATTAGATTTGGGTTAAACCAAGGACAAAAATAAAGCTGAAATTGTAATGGGGTGACTGAAACACTTAGGTGTGTCAGAGAAACAGACAAGTGCAGTAGAGGTAGAAAAACTTAAATTACAATTGAGGAAAATGGAGTTAGAAGATAAACAGAGAGGGAAGAGAGGGAGAGAGAAAGGGAAAGAGAAGGAGTGAAGAAGGAAAAAGAGAGAGAAGTGAGAGAGGAAAAGAGAGAGAGAAGTTTCTTGGCTGAGTTGAGAGAGAAGAAAGGGAGAGAGAAAGAGAGAGAGAATTTGAACTTGAGAAGTTGCGACTTAGTCAGTAAAGTCAACAGGATGGAGATTAAAAGGGAAGGAAGTTATATTAATATGCCAACGTTTTGCCACATTTTGATGAGAAAGATGTTGAAGCCGTCTTTATTTCATTCAAAAAATTGGTTGGGCAGATTGAATGGTTCAAGGATTTATAGGTGATGCTGGTTCAGACTAAACTGGTAGGCAGAGCTAGTGAGGTATTTGCCGCGATGTCAGATGAGGTGTCAAGAGATTATGAAGAGGTTAAACAGGCTTATGTGTTTAAGTGCTTATGAATTGGTACCAGAAGCATATAGTCAGCAGTTCAAAAACACAAAGAAGGAACCAGGTCAGACTTATGTTGAGTTTGCAAGAATCAAACATTGTCACTTTGATCGATGGGTGTGTGCTTTGAAAATAGATAGGACATTTGAGGTCCTAAGAGAGGTTATTCTGCTGGAGGAGCTTAAAAACTCACTTCCAGAGATGGTAAGAATTCAGGAAGAACAGAAAGGTGAGGAAGTGAGAAGGGCAGCAGAATTAGCAGATGAGTGCATGTTGATGCATAAGACAAGCTTCCAGCCAGAACTTTGTCCTGTGAGGGATAGAAGTTGGGAGAAGGAGAAATCAAGAGTAAACCAAGAATAGAGAGCACTGGTAAGATTTTACAACAGAATTTAAAAAAGAAGCCCAAGAGGGTGGAAAGGAAGTGAAAGGCCTCAGGTGTTTCCACTCTGGGAAAGTGGAACACATAAAGTCACAGTGCTGGTCTTTAAAGGAAGTCACTGTGGGAAAAGATGTGGTAAAAGAAGCGAAGTTAGTGGCATTAGGGAAGGCAGTAAAGGAGACTCCAAGAGGAGCTGAGGAGCTGCAGGAAAGTGCACAGCAGAGGCAGGGGCTGGATATAGAGTTAGTGCCTGATCTCTACAAAGAATTCATCTCTGTGAGTAAAGTTTACTCAGAAAGAACAGGGGGAGAAGGACAAGAAGTTATAATTTTGAGAGATACAGGATCTAACCAATCGTTGATAGTAAGGGATGAGTAAATATGCACTCTTTCTGATCTGTTCCCTGAGAGTGTGGTAATTTGTGGGATAGATGGACAGAAATTTCGTGTTCCCCTATTTCAGATCAGGTTGGAGTGCCAACTTAGGACTGGGGAAGTTACAGTAGGAGTGATTAACAGAGTGTCAGTTCCAGGAGTTCATTTTGTTCTTGGGAATGATTTGGCAGGACCCAAGGTGGGAGTGACACCTCTTGTAGTGGAGAAGCCCAAGGAAAACCAAGAAACTGAGAAGTTAAAAAAGAAAACTCCTGCTATTTTCCCAGACTGTATGGCAACCAGATGCCAGTATCATAAGTCACAGCATGAAGTGAAAAGTAAAGAAAAAGGTGAAGGAGTTGAGGTTCAGTTAGCGGATACCCTGTTTGATGTAATGGTGCAGGAAAAACCTGAACAGGCAGAGCATCAGACAGAAGTGTTTAGTCCTGAAAGACTAAGAGACTTGCAACAGCAAGACAAGGCGATAAAGGATATATATGTGGATGCGTACTCTGAAAAGGAGGCAGAGAATATTCCAGAGGAGTATTATCTGAAAGATAGAATCCTCAGACAGAAATGGAGATGACGGCAGGTTTGTGCAGAGGAGAAATGGGCTGAATTGCACCAAATTGTGTTGCCAGTAGCAGGAAGTGTTAAGGGTAGCACCTGAACTACCTGTAGGAGGTCACCTAGGAGTACAAAAGACTCAGGCTAAGGTACAAAAACATTTTTATTGGCCTGGAATGCGCAAGGATGTGGTTAACTTTTGCCATACATGTCATGCATGCCAAATGGTAGGTAAGCCTCAGTCAGTAATAAAACCAGCACTAATGTTACCAATTCCCGCATTTGAAGAACATTTCATGCGGGTTATAATTGATTGTGTAGGTCCCCTCCCCAGAACTAAAAGTGTGAACTAGTACTTGTTAATCATATGGATGTGTCTACGAGATTTCCAGAGGCAATTCCATTACAGAGTATCAAGGCAAAAAAGTTGGCAAAGGAGCTTTCTCCATACAATATGGGCTACCCAGAGAGATTCCGTTGGACCGAGGGTCAAATTTACTGCAAGGCCATTTAAGGAGGTTATGGATAGCTTAGGTATACAGCACTTTAAATCCAGTCTGTATCATCCTGAATCCCAGGGAGCTTTAGAAAGGTGGCATCAGACCTTAAAGACCATGTTAAGAGCATACTATCAGGATTACCTGAATGATTGGGATAAAGGCATCCCATTTGTATTGTTTGCCATTAGAGATACCCCAAACAAATCTACTCAGTTCACTCCCTTTGAGTTAATATTCGGTCATGAAGTGAGAGGTCCTTTGAAATTAATTAAAGAAAAATTGACAGGACCAAAGTTGGAGATCTCACACTTAGATTATGTATCGGAGATGAGGGAGAGATTAAATCAAGTAGGTGAGTTAGCTAAACAGCACCTAAAGAGGGCACAGTATAGAATGAAGCAGGTGGCAGATAAAAACTCTGAGACTCGGACGTTTTCCCAAGGGGATAGTGTGTTAGTACTGTTACCAATGATAGGAGATCCCTTCAAAGCCAGGTTTAGTGGTCCCTATCAAATAGAGAAAAAGTTGTCAGGTGAACTGTTTAATAAAGATACCAGATATAAAAAAAAGGTATTGGGTATGTCATGTGAACATGTTGAAACCGTATTACACTAGTGAGAAAGAACTGGAGAAACAGGTATTAGTTACTGCCCCACAGAGTGAGGAATCACATCCAGATGATGTGGATTTTGATGTGCCTCAAAATAGATTAAAAAATGAAGATGTCCTTGAGGAGAGGAATAGATTAGTAAGATATCTGTCTCAGGAGCATAGAACAGAGGTGAAAGATTTGTTACTAGAGTATAAAGACATACGTAAGAATCAGATGGGGAGGACTAATGCTATTGTACATGAAGTAGATGTAGGGAATACTGCTCTGATGAAACAACACTCCTATTGGCTTAATCCTCTCAAAGGTCCAGATGGAGGTAGAGACCATGCTTGATGGGAACATCATCGAGCCAAGCCACAGCGAATGGAGTTCGCTGATCATCTTAGTTTCCAAACCGGGTGGGACGCAACGATTCTGCGTGGGTTATTGGAAGGTCAACGCCATTACAAAACTGGACTTATATCCAATTCCTAGATTAGAGGACTGTATCGAGAAAGTTGGACAAGCCAGTTACATCACCAAGTTAGACTTAATATGTGGTTACTGGCAGGTACCTTTATCATAGACGATGTAAGAAATTTCTGTGTTTGTAATCCCAAATGGGCTATATCATAGAGTCATAGAGATGAACAGCATGGAAACAGACCCTTCGGTGCAACCCATCCATGCCGACCAGATATCCCAACACAATCTAGTCCCACCTGCCAGCACTTGGCCCATATCCCTCCAAATCCTTCCTATTCATATACCTATCCAAATGCCTTTTAAATGTTGCAATTGTACCAGCCTCCACCACTTCCTCTGGCAGCTCATTCCATATACGTACCACCCTCTGCGTGAAAACGTTGCCCCTTAGGTCCGTTTTATATCTTTCCCCTATCACCCTAAGCCTATGCCCTCTAGTTCTGGACTCCCCAACTCCAGGGAAAACACTTACTGAAGTCCAAATGGATCACATCTACCACTCTGCCCTCATCAATCCTCTCTATTACTTCTTCAAAAAACTCAATCAGTTTTGTGAGACATGGTTTCCCACGCACAAAGCCATGTTGACTATCCCTAATCACTCCTTGCCTTTCCAAATACATGTACATCCTGTCCCTCGGGATTCTCTCCATCAACTTGCCCACCTCCGACGTCAGGCTCACTGGTCTATAGTTCCCTGGCTTGTCCTTACTACCGTTCTTAAACAGTGGCACCACGTTTGCCAACCTCCATGCTTCTGGCACCTAAACTGTGACTATCGATGATACAAATATCTCAGCAAGAGGTCCAGCAATCACTTCCCTAGCTTCCCGATGATACAAATATCTCAGCAAGAGGTCCAGCAATCACTTCCCTAGGTTCCCACAGAGTTCAAGGGTACACATGATCAGGTCCTGAGGATTTATCCACCTTTATGCATTTCAAGACATCCAGCACTTACTCTTCAGTAATATGGAAATTTTGCAAGGTGTCACCATCTATTTCGCTAAAGTGATGCCCTTTGGAATGAAGAACATGCCCGCCACATTCCAAAGACTCATGTACAGAGTTGTAGTGGGGTTAACAAACTGTGCAGTCTATCTGGATGATATGGTGATCTTTAGTGAGTCATAAAAAGATCGCATAGTACAGTAGGCAGAGCTCTTTGAACAAATACGAGAAGCAAAACTGATGATAAACGTAAATAAAATGGAATTTGCGAAAGCAGAATGATGTTCTTGGGACATAACATTGGTCATGGAAGATTAACCTCACGGAATGCAAAGACGAAGGCTATTGAGAAATTTCCATGACCAACATTGAAGGAAGAGGTGCTTCGATTCTTAGGAATCAGTGGATTCTACTGGAAGTTTGTTCTAAACTTCAGCAATGTAATGGCACCGTTAACCGATTTGCTGAAGAAAAACATAAAGTTTTGGTGGACAGAACAATGGCAGGAGGCATTTGACCATTTGAAATCTATATTAACCACCAAACCAGTGTTAGCTACACCAAACCTTTCAAAATCTTTTAAAGTCGCCATCATTGTTCGTGACATTGGAGTTGGAGCTGTGCTCCGACAGGAAGATGAGGATGGGATTGAACTGCCGGTTGGTTACTTTTTGAAGAAGATCAACATCCACCAGAGGAAATACTCCACAATCGAAAAGGAACGATTGAGTTTGGTACTGACCTTACAGCATTTTAATGTGTACGTCATGAATAATGAGCGGTGACAATTGTATACACTGACCACAATCAGCTTACATTCTTAGAACGTTTTAAAGACAAGAATATGAGACTATTTCTTTGGAGCCTTATGTTGCAAACTTTTAATTTAAAAATCATACATATTGCGGGTCGGAAGAATGTAAACGCAGACATTATCGTGGATTTAACAGAGTTTAGATGTACGAAGAAGTTAAGATGAACTTAAAGTTATCGGTATGTTAGGGTAACGTGCTTAAAAGGTACAAAAAAAAGAAGCCATCTTTTCATTATGAGGGTTCAGTTTTTCTTAAGGGGAGAGGTGTTACGAAGATGTGGGTGTAACTTTAAGAGAATTAAAAGCAGCAGAACTTCTGAACACAGCACCAAGTGTTCTCAATAAGGGAACAATGTATGTAACACTGGGTTGAACAACTCGAGTAGTTTGTTGCCTGGAGACAAAAACACTTTTAGATCCAGTCAACCAGTTTCAATTATACTCTGATAAAAAAATACCAATTTCTAATCAAGTTTGAATTGAGTATATTGACAATTTTAAAAGCCAATGACATAATCCAATGCTCTGGGGTAGAAGACAGGGGGGGATATTGAACAGTTGAGAGGAGAACTGACAAGCCCAACATATAAACAGACTGCCTGAAAAATAACACTCTTAAAAAGGTACCTTTTCGATCAGTCACCCGTGATGAAGAAATTCCTAAGAAAAAGAAAAGAAGACACAGGAAGATCCGAATAGAAGAACAAAAGCTGCCTGGTTTTGAGATAAGAAATGTTGTTTTGTAACTCTTAATTGGAAGTTTAATTGGACTAATATTGTAGAAGGAAAGGTAAAAGATAGGTTAGAGAAAAAATGTAAATAGTGGTTAGTTAATTATTCTCTGTTATACTTTAAGAAATAGAGTTGCTAATTTTTACTTTACATAGTTCTTGGCCGCTCAAATTTTCACAGATTACTGCACAGGATAAATCTTTTCTGTGTTGCTGGTTTTAACTTAAGCAGGAGAGTTTACCCAGTGTCGTAACAACAGCATGTGCATGGAGTAGCTGGCAGCAGAAAATATTTCACAATGTGATTGTGAAGCTGGAAAAGCACAGAAGGTCAGACAGTAACCGAGGAGCCAAAAATTAACAATGTTTAGAGCTAAAACCCTTCATCAGGACTGGGGTGGGGGTAGCCCAGAAATATATGGAGGGAAGGGGTGGAGCTGGGGGAAGGGTAGGCGGGATAGTGATAGGTACTGGGGAGAGTGGAGGGACTGTCAGAGTGAAGCCAAACAAACACTGGACGATCAACACTTGATATTTCACCTCGATCACTTACAGCCCAGTGGCCTCAGTATTGACTCCACCAGCTTCAAAATTCCTCCACCCACAGCCCTATCCCTTGTCCTGCCCTCCCTCTCCTCTTCAACTCCCTGACCTGACCTAACCATGCTTTCTTCCTACTCACCAATCACAACAACCTTCTACCTGTATCGACCTACCACATTCCCCCAGCTCCATGCCCCCTTTTAATTATGGGCTACCCTCACTCTCCCCAGTCTGCATGAAGGGTTTTAGTTCAAAACATTGACTTGCCTGTTCCTCGGATGCTGTCTGACCTGCGGTGCTATTGCAATTTCGCATCTATTGACTCTGGCTTCGAGCACCTGCCGTCCTTCCTGTCTCCAAACCACGTTGTGACTGGCTGGAAAACAAAGGCATTCATTGTTTTTATTGTTTGGCTGAGGGGTGGACAAGATGTCACCATGCCCAGGTGAGTCCAAGTTTCTCCCCAAATCGTCATAATGCAACTAATTGATCAATCAGAAACAATGAAGGAATGGAAGTATTCACCCAGACTGAATGCTTCTCTTCTGTCCAGCATCTGTGAGCAAAATTTTTTCTCCTATCTTCCTGTTTTTTTCATTCTGCTGTTACATTATTGACTTGTTATAATGGAAGGGAAAGGGAGTGAACCCAGAAAAGATGCAGATGCTGTGAATTCAGGGAGTGGTGGCCATGAATCTGTTTTTCAGCACCTTCAGGAGAATGGGGAGGGTGTAAAGTAGGGGCAGCAGCGTGGTAAATGGTGGGAGAGAGACTGTGGGGTGGAAGGTTACAGATTTGGGGGAAGAGCAAGGAAAATAAAAACTAGACAAACTACAAGTATGTGTTCTGAATGTATAATCTTTACTTCTGTTTGAAATTTCCTTTTACAGCATGCTAGAAGGTAAAGGTTTGCAAATAGAAATTTCACAATCATGTGTGGATAGTGACTAAATTAATTGGCACTTGAACTTTATAGATGGAGAAACGTCTGTTTGTTCTATCTGTGTAAAAAAAATTTAAACATGGATTCAACTGAAAAGGCACTGAGACGCACTGTCCCACCCCCCAACTAAGAGTTTTCCAGGGAACTGACTGTGGAAAAAAAACTTTAACGCACGACAAGCCTGAAAAAGCATTGCACCATTCACAACAGTGATACACCATACCTATACGCTGTGTGCATGGGGCTTCACCTGGTTTTTGAACTGTCAGAGGTAATGACACCCATAATATGGAGCAACAGTGGAAATGTGAGAACTGTGGGAAGGGATTCAATCAATTCTTATCAACAATGGAATTTCATCGGCATGGTCACAACAAGGAAAGGCCATTCATCTGCTCTGAATGTGCGAAGGAATTCCCTGTCTTGTCTGAACTATGGGAACACCAGTGTGCTGCCACTTGGAAGAGTCTGTTCACCTGTTACAGGGTGTGAAGAAGAATTTCAGTGAATATTTCACCCCGTTGAGACACTAACAAGTTCATACTAGGGATAAACCTGCCAATTGCTCAGAATGTGGGAAGTTATTCACTCAGTTTTTTGAACCTGTATTCACATCAGCAAGCTCACACTGGGGAGAGGCCATTTAGCTGCTCTGATTGTGGAAAGGAATTCATTCAATCATCACAGCTATGGAAACATGAGCAAATTCATACTGGAGAGGGATCATCCAAATACTCCATTTGTGTGAAAAGATTCAGAAATTTAACTGGCCTACAGAAACACCAGTGAGTGCACATTGGAGGGAGGCCATTCATCTGTTGAGTGTGGGAAAAGATTTACTCAGTCATCACATTGGCAGAAATATGAGTGAATTCACAGGTGAATGCAGGATTTGGATCTGCTGCTGATCAGCAATAAAGTCTCTCTATTAGACAGCACCTCCCAAACCCTCAAGGATTTCATTTTTAAATGTGGAGAAATGTGGCTAATGAAATAGAATGCCTCTTTCCTGCACAACTCCTTTAGCCCCTTGTTTACTTTGCTTTTCTAATTTCTGTACTAATTTGCATATGGCTCCTGGAATAATCCAGAGATTAATCCCTTGAAGTCATGGTCAGTAATCTCATTGCTAATTCTTGCCATTCTCAAAACAGAATCTATTGCCTACTCTTAACGATGTTGTTGGTCCCCACATGGACAACAATAGGTAAATCCACCCCACCCCACTCCAACATTTTTTCATGCCAGTTCCAGATTTCCCTTACCTTGGAACCAAGCGAAAGAAGACACATACCTCCTGTCCCTGACCCTGATCACCGGCCAAATTTGAAGCACTGAATCTTGCTGTGACTCCCTTCTGGAACACAACATCCAGGTAACTCTCCCCCACCCTGAAGTGTTGCAGTGTTCTAAGCTCAGAATCAGTCTATCAACTGAATTGGAGTTCCTCAAGCAACAGATGCAATCGGTATAAACCACGATGGGTCCATTAGCTCCAATATCATGCAGAGACAATATATTCCTTGGCGCTGCATTTCCAGATTATTTAATTATCTTTAACATTACGTTTTACATTTCCTGCTGACCTTTACTTTTTAATATGTAAAATATTTCTTCAATATACCTACAACTTGAAAGAAATTTAGGTTAGGTATTCAAATTAGACGTTATGTACTAACCAATGGACTTGCGGTTTTCCTGTGGTATCATTTCATTAACACTGGATCCGATCCCTGCATTTCCTCATCTACTGGATCGTGTCTCCCTCTCTCTGGGCACCTGGGGTAAGTGAATAGGCCTCTATTTTTTTTTCCTTGCCCAGGCTCTGTCCTGCCCCCGGCTCCTCTTACCCCTTATGTCCTAAATTCTTATAGAGCTTGCTTGGCGGAAAGAACAGAAGTACTCACTATTGAGAGAAAAGGAAGGATTGATCACCTCCACCATCTTTCACCAAATAGCAGAGACACCTTTTATGGAGCAAAGATTCACCCCACTCTAAGAGCTAAATCAAAAGGAGCACCTCACCCTGTAATCTTTTATAAAACAGCAGTGATTAAAGTTCTCATTCGCAACAAGGTCCCTTTCCTTAGCGAAAACCGAAGTAAAAAACTCATTTAGTGCTTCCCCTATCTGCTCAGACTCCACGCACAAGTTCCCTATGCTACCCCTGACCAGCCCTACCTCATCCCTGCTCATTCTCTTATTCCTCACGTATGAGTAAAATGCCTGTGGGTTCTCCCTAATCCTTCCTGCCAAACCTTTTTCGTGCCCCCTCCTGGCTCTCCTCAGTCCATTTTTGAGCTCCTTTCTAGTAAGCCTGTAATCCTCTAAAGCTCTGTTAGATCCTTGCTTCCTCCACCTTACATAAACTGCCTTCTTCCTTTTGACGAGAAGCTCCTCTGTTCTCATCATCCAAGGCTCCTTAACCTTACCCCTTCTTGCCTCTCAGAGGAACAAATTTGTGCATCACTCGCAAGAACTGCTCCTTAAACATTCTCCACATATCTGCTGTGCCCTTTCTGTGGAAAATTTCTCCCAATGTGTACTACCCAACTCCTGTCTGATAGCGTCATAATTTCCTTTTCTCCAATTAAATATCTTCCCTTGGTGACTGCTCCTTTCCCTCTCCAAGGCTATGGTAAATGTGAGGCAGTTGTGGTCACTGTCACCAAAGTGTTCGCCCACCGTGAGATCTGACACCTGTCCTGGCTCATTGCCGAGCATCAAATCCAAAATGGCCTCTCCCCTCATCGGTCTGTCTACATACTGAGTAAGGAAACCCTCCTGAACACATTTAAAAAAAGACTCCATCCAAACCATCTGCACTAAGGAGGTTCCAGTCAATATTGGGAAAGTTGAAGTCACCCATAACAACAACCCTGCTACATCTGCATTTTCTAAAATCTGCCTGCCTTGACTTCTTCAAGCTCCCTACTGCTATTAGGTGGTCTGTAGAAAGCCCTCAGTGAGGTGGCTGTTCTCTTGCTGTTCCTAACTTCCACCCATACTGACTCAGTAGACAAACCTTCCTCAAGAATCTTCGTTTCTGTAGCTGTGATGCACTCTCTGATTAGCAATGTGACACCCCCTTCTCTTTTTCCACCCTCCCTGTTCATCTTAAATGTTCTAAAACCTGGAACATCTAGCAACCATTCCTGCCCCTGTGAAACCCACGTCTCCGTTATGGCCACATCATAGTCCCAAGTACTGATCCATGCTCTAATTTCATCACTCTTATTTCTGACACTCCTTGTATTAAAGCAGACACACTTTAACCGATCCATAAGACCATAAGACATAGGAGCGGAAGTAAGGCCATTCGGCCCATCGAGTCCACTCCGCTTTGTTCCATCACATGAAAAACCTTCCCAATAGATTCACTACATCCTGTCACTTCCCCATATCTAACTACCCCCTGTCAGATATGTAGCTCTGTTCCCACCCCCCTGCCAAACTAGTTTAAACCTTCCTGATCAACACAAGCAAATCTCCAACCCAGGACATTTGGGGCTCTTTCTGGTGAAGGTGGGACCTCTACAAACAGGATGGTCTTCACCTGAACCAGAGGGATACCAATATCCCAGAGGGGGAAATTTGCTAATGGTCTTTGGTGGGGGTTTCCAGTGTTTAGGAGGTGGAGGGTAGTAAGGTCAGGGATAGATTTACAAGGTCACGAGAGGGCACTGGCAATCGGGATGTTGGTTTGAAATGTATGTACTTCAACGCCAGGAGCATCTGGAATAAGGTGGGTGAACTTGCAACATGGGTTGGTACCTGGGATTTCGATGTTGTGGCCATTTCAGAGGCATGGCTGGAGGAGGAACAGGAATAGTTGTTGCAGATTCCAGGATTTAGATGTTTCAGCAAGAGCAGAGAAGATGGTGAAAGAGGGGGAGATGTGGTAGTGTAAATCAAGGGTAGGATTACAGCAGCTGAGATAACATTTGAGGACTCATCCACTAAGGTAGTTTGGGCTGAGATTAGAAACAGGAAAGGAGAGGTAACCCTGTTGGGAGTTTTCTATAGGCCTCCGAATTGTTCCAGGGATGTCGAGGAAAGGATAGCAAAGATGATTCTTGATAGGAGTGAGAGTAACAGGGTAGTTGTTAAGGGGGATTTTAACTTACCCAATATTGTGCCCGAGCAAAAGAGGGCCGGAGAAACAGAGTTCCTGAGAAACAAGATGCCAGAGAAAGAGTGCCAGAGAAAGAGAGTACCAGTGGAACAGAGTGCCAGTGTTCCGAGAAACAGAGTGTAAGTGAAACAGAGTGCCCGAGAAAGAGAGTGCCAGAGTTCCTAGAAACAGAGTGCCCGAGGAAGAGAGAGCCCGAAGAAGAGAGTGCCCGAGGAACAGAGTGCCTAAGTTCCCAGAAACAGAGACCCATAGAAACAGAGTGCCAGAGGAAGAGAGTGCAAACGAAACGCAGTGCCAGATGAACAGAGCACCAGAGAAACAATGCGCCACACAAACAGACTAACAGAGAAACATAGAGCACCAGAAACAGAGTGCCAGAGGGACAGAGTGCCCGAGAAACAGAGTACCAACAAATCAGAGAGCCTGGGCGAACAGATTCCCCCAGAAACAGAGCTCCTGAGAAATAGAATGTCAGAGAAACAGTGTTCCCCAGAAACAGAGTGATTGAGAAACAGAGTGAAAGAGAAACAGAGCGCCAGAGAACCAGACTTCCACAGAAACAGAGTGACCCAGAAACAACGTGCCAGAGGAACAGAGTGCCAGAGAAACAGGGTGCCCAAAAAAAAGACT
This sequence comes from Chiloscyllium plagiosum, assembly GCF_004010195.1. Classification (NCBI taxonomy): domain Eukaryota; kingdom Metazoa; phylum Chordata; class Chondrichthyes; order Orectolobiformes; family Hemiscylliidae; genus Chiloscyllium; species Chiloscyllium plagiosum. Next base: position 83,674 of record NC_057735.1, read on the forward strand.
GCAAGAGAAACAGAGTGCCCCAGAAACAGAGTGCCTCAGAAACAGAGTTCCTAAGAAACAGAATGGCAGAGAAACAGAGTGCCCCAGAAACAGAGTGCCAGAGGAACAGGGTGCCAGATAAACACAGTGCGCCAGAAACACAATCCCAGAGAAACAGAGTGCCCAAAAAACAGAGTGCCTGAGAAACAGAATGCCAGTGAATCAGAGTGCCCGAGTAAACAGAGCACCCCAGGGACAGATTTCCTGGGAAACGGAGTGCCAGAGAAACAGAGAACAAAGGAAATTTACAGCCCAAGAACAGGCCTTTCGGCCCTCCAAGCCTGAGCCGATCCAAATGTACTTTCTAAACCTGTTGGTCAATTCCTAAGCATTTGTATCCCTTTGTTCCCCACCTACTCATGCAGCTTTGCAGATGCATCTTAAATGAATCTACCGTGCCTGCCTCTACCACCTCTGTTGGCAATGTGATGCCACTGCCCACCACCCTCTGTGTGAAGTACTTACCGCATGCATCCCCCGTAAACTTTCCACCTCTCATCTTGAAAGCATGACCTCTCGTTATTGAATCCTTCACCCTGGGAAAAAGCTTGTCTCTATCCACTCTGTCTATACCCTTCATGATTTTGTAAACCTCAGTCAGGTCCCTCCTCAATCTCCTTTTTTCTAGTGAAAATAAACCTAACCTACTCAACCTTTCTTCATAGCTAGCACCTTCCATACCAGGCAACATCCTCGTAAACCTTCTCTGCACCCTCTCTAAAGCGTCCACATCCTTTTGGTAATATGGCGACCAGAATTGTACACAGTATTCTAAATGCGGCCAAACCAATGTCTTGTACAATTTTCACATGACTTGCCAGCTCTTATACTCAATACCCCGTCCAATGAAGGCAAGCATACTATATGCCTTCTTGACCACCCTACCCACCTGTGCAGCAACCTTCAGGGTACAATGGACCTGCACTCCCAGATCTCTGCCCATCAATTTTTCCCAAGGCTCTTCCATTCATTGTATAGTTTGCTCTGGAATTAGACTTGCCTAAATGCATCACCTCACAGTTATCTGGATTGAAAGCCATCTGCCACTTTTCTGCCAACTCTCTAGTCTATCTATATCCTCCTGTGTTCTCTGACAGTCCCTTATGCTTTCTGCTACTCCACCAAAATTTGTATTATCTGCAAACTTGCTGATCATACCTCTTCTAGATCATTCATGTACATTACAAACAACAGTGGCCCCAATACTGACCCCAGTGGAACACCACTGGTCACCTTTCTCCATTTCGAGAAACTCCCTTCAACTACTACTCTCTGTCTCCTGTTGCTCAACCAGTTCTTTATTCCCCTCACTTGAACACCCTGCACACCATGTGACTTCACTTTCTCTATTAGTCTGCAATGAGGGACCTTATCAAACGCCTTACTAAAGTCCATGTATATGACAATAACAGCCCTTCCTTCATCTAACAACTTGGTCACTTCCTTGAATAACTCTATCAAGTTGGTAAGACACAATCTCCCCTGCACAAAACCATGTTGCCCATCACCGATAAGCTCATTCCTTTCCAAATATAAATAGATCCTATCTCTCAGCAACTTTCCCACCACCGACTTCAGGCTCACTGGTCTGTAGTTACCCGGAATATCCCTACTACCCTTCTTGTACAGGGGGAGCAACCTTCCAGTCCTCTGGCACCTCACCTGTATTTAAGGATGCCACAAAGATATCTGTCAGGGCCCCAGCTATTTCCTTTCTCGCCTCCCTCAGCAACCTGGGATAGATCCCATCCGGGCCTGGGGATTTGTCCACCTTAATAACCTCTAACATACCCAACACATCTTCCCTCCTTATGCCAACGTGATCCAGACTAATCAAACTTCTATCTCTAATCTCAAGATTCATCATGTTCCTCTCCTCAATGAACACTGATGCAAAGTAATCATTCAGAATCTCACCCATTCTCTCAGGTTCAACACACAGCCTTCCTTCGTTATCCTTTA
>NC_057735.1:86161-91282 GCF_004010195.1 Chiloscyllium plagiosum
ACTACCCTATTGCCTCTACATCTATTCATAATCTGTTTACCTATTTGTCCTTTTACCTCACGCTCACTATTGGGAGGTCTGTAATACAGCTCCAACAATATAACTGCACCCTTCTTATTTCTCAGCTCCACTCATAATGCCTCACCAGCAAAGACCTCCATACTGTCCTCCTTTAGCACAGCCGTGATATCGTCCCTGACCAGCAATGCAACTCCACCCCCTCTTTTACTTGCCTCCCTGTCCTGTCTGAAGCATCTATATCCTGGAACATTTAGTTGCCAATCATCATGCCCTTCCTTCAACCAAGTCTCTGTGATGGCAATAATGTCATACTCCCAGGCACCAATCCAAGTCCGAAGTTCATCAGCCTTACACATTATACTCCTTGGATTAAAATAGATGCATTTCAGGCCACCAGCTCTTTTGCGCTCACCTGCTCTCTGCCTATTCTTCCCTTTATTAATGCTATCTTCATAATTCTTACAGCCCCCTGCCACATTAGTTTAAAACCTCCCCAACAGCAGGAGCAAAAACTCCCCCAAGGACATTCCGGTCTGGTTCAGATGTAGACCGTCCCTTTTGTTCTAGTCCCACCTTCCCCAGAACCGGTCCCAATGTCCAATAAATCTGAACCCCTCCCTCCTACACCATCTCTCAAGCCACGTGTTCATCCTGCCTATTTTTTCATTTCTACACTGGCTAGCACGTGACACTGCTTGCTTTCTACTTATATCGTCGGTGCCTATATGCACCAAGACAACTGGCTGTTCACCCTCCCCTTTTAGAATGCTCTGCAGCCGATCAGTGACATCCCTGACCCGAGCACCTGGGAGGCAATATACCATCCGGGAATCCTGTTTTCGGCCACAGAACCGCCTAGTTACTCCCCTCACAATAGAATCCCCTATGACTATGGCCCTATGAGTCTTTTTTCCGCCCTTCTGAACAGCAGTGCCCACCATGATGCCATGATCCTGGTAACTGCTTCCCTCCCCTGGTGAGCCATCTCCCCCAACAGTATCCGAAACGGTATACCTGTTTCGGAGGGAGATGACTGCAGGGGACAGCTGCACTGCCTTCCTACTCTTTTTATGTCTTTTGGTCACCCATTCGCTGTCTCCCTCAGCAATCCTCAGAGTGCCAGAGAAACAGAGTGCCCCAGAAACAAAGTGCCAGAGGAACAGAGTGCCTGAGAAACAGAGTGCCAGAGAAATAACGTGCCACACAAACAGACTACCAGAGAAACATCGTGCCCCAGAAACACAGTGCCCGAGAAACAGAATGCCAGCGGAACAAAGAGTCAGAAAAATACAGTCCCAGAGAAATAGAGTGTAAAAGAAACAGAGTGCTAGAGAAACAGAGCACCGAAGAAACAACTGTTTCCTCATTTCCCCTTCCCCCACCTCACCCTAGTTCTAAACTTCCAGCTCAGCACTGTCCCCATGACTTGTCCGGACTTGTCCTACCTGCCTATCTCCTTTTCCACCTATCCACTCCACCCTCTCCTCCTTGACCTATCACCTTCATCCCCTCCCCCACTCACCCATTATACTCTATGCTTCTTTCTCCCCACCCCCACCCTCCTCTCACTTATCTCTCCACGCTTCAGGATCACTGCCTTTATTCCTGATGAAAGGCTTTTGCTCGAAACGTCGATTTCGAAGCTCCTTGGATGCTGCCTGAACTGCTGTGCTCTTCCAGCACCACTAATCCAGAATCTGGTTTCCAGCATCTGCAGTCATTGTTTTTACCTCGTTTTTCCCAGATACAGACTGCCTGAGAGTAGAGTACCCGAGAAACAGAGTGCCTGACAAACCGAGTGCCTCTGAGTTAACCCTCTTTTCAGGAGACATGGTGAATTTTATTGGACTTTCTTCAATTTTTAATGTTTTGTAACCTACTCAGTTTCTGATTTGGAGATGCTGGTGTTGGATTGGGGTGTACAAAGTCAAAAATCACACAATACCAGGTTATATTCTAACAGGTTTAATTGGAAGCACTAGCTTTCAGAGCGCCGCTCCTTCATCAGGTGGTTGTGACATCACCTGATGAAGGAGCGTCGCTCCGAAAGCTAGTGCTTCCAATTAAACCTGTTGGACTATAACCTGGTGTTGTGTGATTTCTAACTTTGTACTCAGTTTCTAAGTGAGAAATGAATTTAAAAGCATCCTGCGTTTGTTTATCTGCTTCTGCTTCTGTCTTAGGGGCAACATCAATCTGAGAGAATTGCTGTGTCTCCAAAGATATTGTTAAGAAAACAACTGTGCAATCAGAGATTCTCAGGCCTTGCAAAATCTGCCACTTATGTAGTGGGGTATGCAATCCACCAGAGGGTGGCATTGTAACATTTTAAACACAAGAGGGTGAGAGAGACTCTGACTCATCACTTTTTAATTAATTCATTCAAAGTTCCATCCGGTGAGTCCTGTTCCAGCCAGAGATGGGCCCACAGGAGACACTCATGAACATGACCGCTAATGTTGTATTATTTTAAACACAAGAGTGAATGAAAGAAAGTGAGGTGGGGTTAAATCCATTTTAATGGATTCACTGCTAAGAGAACAGAGGCCCCACTCCGCAGAGACAGAGACACAAACATACATAGAACATTGTATATTAGAGTGCAGTACAGTCCCTTCGGCCCTCAATATTGTACCAAATTGTGAAACCAGTCTGAAGCACATCTGACCTACACTATTCCATTTTCATTCATATGTTTAGCTAATGAACACTTAAATGGCCTTAAAGTTGGCGAGTTTACTACTGATGCAAGCAAGGCATTCCATGCCCTTACTACAGGGGGGCAGCACGGTGGTCAGTGGTTAACATTGCTGTCTCACAGCAGCAGCAACCTGGGTTCAGTTCCCACATTGGGTGACTATGGGTGATAATCTCCCCGTGTCTGCATGGATTTCCTCTGGGTGCTCTGGTTTCCTCCCACATTCCAAAGGTGTGCTGGTCAGGTGAATTGGCCATGCTAAATTGCCCATAGTGTGAAGTCAGGGGTAAATATAGGGTAGGGGAATGGGTCTGGGTAGTTTACCCTGCAGAGGGTCGGTGTGGACTTGTTGGGCAGAAGGGCCTGTTTCCATACTGTAGGTTCTGGATCAGTGGTGCTGGAAGAGCACAGCAGTTGTTTTACCTCCATACTGTAGGTAATCTACTCTCTGAGTAAAGAAACTACCTCTGACATCTGTCCTATATCTATCACTCCTCAATTTAAGATTCGGAGATGCCGGTGTTGGACTGGGGTGTACAAAGTTAAAAATCACACAACACCAGGTTATAGTCCAACAGGTTTAATTGGAAGCACAATTTATAGGCTATAAATTCTGTGTTGCGATCGAGCCCTCCACAATCACCTGATGGAGCGTAGCTCTGAAAACTAGTGTGTTTCCAATTAAACCTGTTGGACTATAACCTGGTGTTGTGTGATTTTTAACTTCCTCAATTTAAAGTTATGTCCCCTTGTGCTAGCCATCCAAGGAAAAAGGCTTTCACTGTTCACCCTATCTAACACTCTGATTATCTTATATGTCTCTATTAAGTCACCTCTCAACCTTCTTCCTTCTAAAGTCCCTCAGCCTTTCCCCATAAGACCTCCTCTCCATACCAGGCAACATCATGGTAATTCTCCTCTGCACCATACAGACACACAATAGTGCATACATCATATACATTAACACAGACACAGCTACAAACACAGACACCCACACTGAGACATAGACACTGACACAGAAACGTAAACATACAGACACTGAAGCATGCACACATATACCGACACAAACACATACAAACACACTGACACAGAGGGTGAAACAAATATTCAGACACACAGACAGTGACATAGAGAGAGACAGATTCTGGGTCTCTCTCCTGACTGCTCCCTTCAGTGTTTAAAGTGATGCAACACCACCCTCTGCTGGCCTCTCCACACCATTGCACAGGGCACAGTGGAGAGTGAAAATAATCAGGGGTTCAGTCAGAGAGAGAGTAGCTCTCAGCAGTGTCAACAGGCACAGGCACACACATTATGCTGGAATGGACAGGATTGCAATTATACTGAGACTAATGCTCCTCACCCTGCTCCCACCTAATCCTGCCCCTCGTCCCCGACCGCCACACCATAGACCCTCCCCCAACCATAAACACTAAACCCTTTTGTTCTCCTCTTGCTGTATTTTTTCTTCACCCCTATTCCACCCCCCCCCCAACTTTGGCCACCCCAACCTGGAAACGAGTCACAAGGCAGGTGCACAATGGTGCACAGGGAAACCCGAGGCCCCTGAGCGGTATGAGGTGAAGTGAATCCAAGTACAACCTGACTTACCTTGTTTCTGCTGAGTGATGGGGAGGAGTGTACTGGAGGCTAGAGCAAGCGGGACAGTTGTTGGACTTGGGTCTGGCACCAGGTGCTGAGCTGCTACTGCTACTTGGAATTCTTTACTAGACTTTACTGCAAACCTTTTTCATCAATGTTATAATTACCTCATTCCTAAGTCAATCTCAAACACTAAGTAATGGTACTGCTTTCCTTTTAATCCTCTTTTGTATAACATTTCTTTTTATTCTAGGATTTGTACTTAGGTACAGGTAGACAACCTTTTATCCGAAATCCTGAAATCTGAAAAGGTCCAAAGTCCGAAGGTTTTTTGTGAAGTATTTTTCTCATGAACAAGGTTGTTTATGATCCCTTCTCCCGCCTCCAACGCACCCCGTCCACCTGGACACCCCGTCCACCTGGACACCCCGTCCACCTGGTCACCCCATCCACCTGGTCACCCCGTCCACCTGGTCACCCTGTCCACCTGGATACCCCGTCCACCTGGTCACCCCATCCACCTGGTCATCCCGTCCACCTGGACACCCCGTCCACCTGGTCACCCCATCCACCTGGTCACCCCATCCACCTGGACACCCCATCCACCTGGACACCCCGTCCACCTGGTCACCCCATCCACCTGGACACCCCATCCACCTGGTCACCCCATCCACCTGGACACCCCGTCCACCTGGACACCCCATCCACCTGGACACCCCATCCACCTGGTCACCCCATCCACCTGGACATCCCATCCACCTGGACACCCCGTCCACCTGGTCACCCCATCCACCTGGTCA
>NC_057735.1:91569-92680 GCF_004010195.1 Chiloscyllium plagiosum
AGCCTGCTCCTGCCCCACCGAACTCATCTCTGCATACCTCGACACGGTCCTGTCCCCCTTACTCCAAGAACTCCCCGCCTACTTTTCGGGACACCACCCACGCCATCCACCTCCTCCATGATTTTCGCTTCCCCGGTCCCCAACGCCTTATCTTCACCATGGACATCCAGTCCCTGTACACCTCCATCCCCCATCATGAAGGACTCAAAGCCCTTCGCTTCTTCCTTTCTCGCCGACCCAACCAGTACCCTTCCACTGACACCCTCCTTCGACTGACTGAACTGGTCCTCACCCTGAACAACTTCTCTTTCCAATCCTCCCACTTCCTCCAAACCAAAGGAGTAGCCATGGGCACCCGCATGGGCCCCAGCTATGCCTGCCTCTTCGTAGGATATGTGGAACAGTCCATCTTCCGCAGCTACACTGGCACCACCCCCCACCTTTTCCTCCGTTATATCGATGACTGTATCGGCGCTGCATCATGCTCCCACGAGGAGGTTGATCAGTTCATCCACTTTACTAACACCTTCCACCCCGACCTCAATTTTACCTGGACCTTCTCAGACTCCTCCCTCCTCTTCCTAGACCTCTCCATTTCTATCTCGGGCGACCGAATCAACATGGACATTTACTATAAACCGACCGACTCCCACAGTTACCTAGACTACAACTCCTCCCACCCTGCCCCCTGTAAAAACGCCATCCCATATTCCCAATTCCTTCGTCTCCGTCGCATCTGCTCCCAGGAGGACCAGTTCCAATACCGAACAACCCACATGGCCTCTTTCTTCAAAGACCGCAATTTCCCCCCAGTCGTGGTCGACGATGCTCTCCACTGCATCTCCTCCACTTCCCGCTCCTCTGCCCTTGAGCCCCGCCCCTCCAATCGCCACCAGGACAGAACCCCACTGGTCCTCACCTACCACCCCACCAACCTCCATATACATCGTATTGTCCGTTGTCATTTCCGCCACCTCCAACGGATCCCACCACCAGGGATATATTTTCCTCCCCTCCCCTATCAGCTTTCCAAAAAGACCACTCTCTGTGACTCCCTCGTCAGGTCCCCCCCCCCCCACCCACCCAACCTCCCCCCCCCGCCCCTCCCCCC
>NC_057735.1:95480-104675 GCF_004010195.1 Chiloscyllium plagiosum
GGGGTTGATATAGGACTGAAGTTAGGGGTAGGTTCTTCACTCAGCGAGTCGTAAGTTCATGGAATGCCCTGCCAGTAGCAGTGGTGGACTCTCCCTCTTTATGGGCATTTAAGCGGGCATTGGATAGGTATATGGAGGATAGTGGGTTAGTATAGGTTAGGTGGGCTTGGATCGGCGCAACATCGAGGGCCAAAGGGCCTGTACTGCGCTGTATTCTTCTATGTTCTATGTTCTAAGTCGACACCCCCTCGATGCGTGACAATCAGATGCGACATGGGGGCATGGCCCAGCAGTGGCAGGCCTCAATTCTGTTCCAGGGCCTGTTTTACTCAGTGAGTCTGCTCCTCCGGGAAGATTTTTTGAAATTTCACCATCGTACTCTCACTTACTCTGAAATTTGAAAAAATCCGAATTCTGAAAACCAGCTGGTCCCAAGCATTTCGGATAAAGGATTGTGCACCTGTATTTGTACCTAAGATGGCACCAAAAACTTCTGTACTGGAGTACAAGTGACAATAAAGGATATTCTATTCTATTCTATTCTATTCTATTCTATTCTATTCTATTCTAAACGTAATCATAACCCAGCCATCCCTCCCTAACCCCAATACTGATAGGGAAAAGGTATTCAGCAAACTATTAGGCTTGAGGGCAGATAAGACCCCTGGGCCTGATGGCCTGAAGGGTATTGAAGGAAGTGGCAGCGGAGATTGTGGATGCATTGGTTATAATATTGCAAAATTCCCTGGACATGACAAAGGTTCCAGTGGATTGGAAAACGCTAATATAACGCCCTTATTCAAAAAAGGAGGAGGCAAAATGTGGGAAATTACAGACCAGTTAGTTTAATATGTTGTTGGGAAGGTGTTAGTATCAATTATCAAGGAAATAATACCAAGATATTTGGAAAGTCACAACACTATCCATCAGTTGTGGTTCTGTTCGCCGAGCTGGAAGTTTTTGTTGCAAACGTTTCGTCCCCTGGCTAGGTGACATCATCAGTGCTTGGGAGCCTCCTGCGAAGCGCTTCTTTGATGTTTCCTCCGGTGTTTATAGTGGCAGGGACAGACCACTATAAACACCGGAGGAAACATCAAAGAAGTGCTTCGCAGGAGGCTCCCAAGCACTGATGATGTCGCCGAGCCAGGGGACGAAACGTTTGCAACAAAAACTTCCAGCTCGGCGAACAGAACCACAACAATGAGCACCCGAGCTACAAATCTTCGCACAAACTTTGAACTATCCATCAGTGTCAGCATGGTTTTATGAAGGGCAAATCATGTTTGACTAATTTGCTAGAGTTCTTCGAAGATGTAACAAGCAAAGTGGAAAATAGAGATCCTATGGATGTGATTTATCTATTCTTCTGATGGCATTTGAAAAGGTGCCACACAAAAGATTAATTCACAAGGTTGGATCATATGGTATTAGGAGTAATTTGGCCTCACTGATGGAAAGAAGACAGAGTCGGGAAATGTGTTTTTTTCCTGCATGGAAAGATATAACTAGTGGGGTGCCACAGGGTTCAGTCCTGGGACTTGGATACAGGGATAGAAGACTCTATAGCCAAATTTTCAGATGACACAAAAATAGGCAGGACAGTAAATTGCAATGAGGAAATAAGAACCTTACAAGTGAATATAAATAGGTTGGGAGTAGGCTAAAATGTGGCAGATGGGGTTTAATGTGGATAAGTGTGAGGTCATGCATTTGGGTCAAGGAAACAGGAAAGGAGCAGTCACATAATTGGGAATCTTCTAAAGAACCCCCCAATAGAAACAGAGACACCTTTGAAAAGGTGCGGAAGTAACAGGGTTGTTGTCATGGGTGACTTCAACTTCCCTAATATTAATTTGAATCTGCTTAGTTCAAATAGTTTGGGTACAGCAGATCTTTTCATGTGTGTTCAGGAAGGATTCCTGACTCAATATGTAGATAGACCGACCAGAGAATAAACCACATTGGATTTGGTGCTTAGCAACAAACCAGGTCAAGTGTCCAATCTCTTAGGGGGAGAGCATTTCAGTGATAGTGATCACAACTCCCTGACTTTTACTATAGTCATGGAGAGGGATAGGAGCAGATGGTATGTGAAAGTATTTAATTGAGGGAGGGGGAATTACAATTTTATTCGGCAGGAACTGTGGAGCATAAATTAGGAGCAGATATTTTCAGGGAAATGCACAACAGAAATGTAGAGGTTATTTGGGAGTACTTGCTATGAATGCTGGAGCACCGAGGCAAGGAAGGGATGGTAGGGTGAAGAAAGCTTGGATGACAAGAGATGTGCAACAGCTAGTCAAGAGGAAGAAGGAAGCTTACTTAAGGTTGAGGAATCAAGGATCAGGCAGGGCTCTAGAGGGTTACAAAGTAGCCAGGAAAGAACTGAAGAATGGACTTAGGAGAGCTAGAAGGGGGCATGAAAAGGCCTTGGTGGATAAGATTAAGGAAAACCCCAAGGCATTGTGGGTTTTCCCCACTTATCTGAGGAACAAGAGGATGGCCAGAGTGAGAGTAGGGCCAATCAGGGATAGTGGAGGGAATTTGCGCCTGGAGTTGGAGAAGGTAGGGGTGGTCTTTAATTAATTCTTTGTTTTTTGAAAAACATGACGCTAGTTAAGTTCCCTGGACCAGATGGGATCTACTCAAGGTTACTACGAGAAGCGAAGGAAGAGATTCTTGCCCCTTTGTCAATGATCTTTGCATTCTCACTGTCCACTGGAGTACTACCAGATGATTAGAGGGTGGCAAATATTATTCCTTTGTTCAAGAAAAGGAATAGGGATAATCCCGGGAATTACAGACCAATCAGTCTTACATTGGTGATGGGCAAATTGGCAAGGATTTTGAAAGACAGGATTATTTGGAAAAGCATAGCTTGATTAGAGATAGCATGGCTTTGTGAGGGACAGGTCATGCCTCACAAGCCTTATTGAATTCTTTGAGGATGTGACAAAACTTGTTGATGAAGGTGGAGCAGTGAATGTGGTATATGTGGATTTTAGCAAGTCATTTGATAAGGTTCTCCATGGTAGGCTCATTCAGAAAGTAAGGAGGCATAGGATACAGGGAAATTTGGCTATCTAGATACAGCATTGGCTGGTTCATAGAAGACAGAGGGTGGTAGATTAGATTATTAGATTAGATTACATTACAGCGTGGAAACAGGCCCTTCGGCCCAACAAGTCCACACCGACCCGCCAAAGTGCAACCCACCCATGCCCCTACATTTGTAGGGGATGGAAAATATTCAGCCTGGAGCTCAGTGACCAATGGTGTTCTGCAGGGATCGGTTCTGGGACCTCTGCTCTTTCTGATTTTTATAAATGACTTGGATGAGGAAGTAGAAAGATGGGTAAGTAAGTTTGCCGATGACACGAAGGTTAGAGGAGTTGTGGATAATATGGAAGGCTATTGTAGGTTGCAACAGGACATTGACAGAATGCAGAGCTGGGCTGAGAAGTGGCAGATGGAGTACAACCTGGAAAAGTGTGAAGTGATTCATTTTGGAAGGTTGATTGTGAATGCAAAATACAGGGTTAAAGGCAGGATTCTTGGCAGTGTGGAGGAACAGAGGGATCTTGGGGGCCCTATGACCATGACCATAGTTGCTTCCCAGCTTGATAAAGTTGTTAAGAAGGCATATGAAGTGTTGGCTTTCATTAGCATGGTGATTGAGTTTAAGAGCTGCGAGGTTATGCTGCAGTTCTACAGAGCACTGGTTAGACCACACATGGGATATTGTGTTCAGTTCTGGTCGCCTCATGAGAGGAAGGATGTGGAAGTTTTAGAGAGGATGCAGAGGAGATTTACCAGGATGCTGCCTGGACTGGAGCAAAGAAGGATAAGCGGTGACTTGATAGAGGTGTACACGATGATGAGAGGCATGGATAGAGTGGATAACCAGAGACTTTTCCTCAGGGCAGAAGTGGCTATCACAAGGGGCATTATTTTAAGGTGATTAGAGGAAGATATAGGGGAGATGTCAGAGGTATATCCTTCACACAGAGAGTAGTGGGTTGGAATGCACTGCCAGCAGTGGTAGTAAAGTCAGATATATTAGGGACATTTAAGCAACTCTTAGATAGGCACGTGGGTGATAGTAAAATGAAGGGTATGTAGGTTAGTTTGATCTTAGAGTAGGATAAAAGATCAGCACAACATCGAGGGCCAAAGGGCCTGTACTGTGCTGTGCTGTTTTATGTTCGATGATAAAAGGTGTGGTTAAAATCGACATGGAGTGGATGCTTTATCTTGTGGGGCATTCTAGGACAAGAGCTCCTAGTCATAGGATAAGAAGTAGGAAATTTAAAACAGAGTTGAGAAGAAATTACTTCTCCCAAAGGGTTGTGAATCTGTGAAACTTGGTACCCCAAAGAGCAGTGGATACTGGGAGAGTAAAGAAATTTAAGGAGGAGTTAGACAGATTTTTAATTGGTAATGGGTTAAAGGGTTATAAGGAGAAGGCAGGAACCGTGGAGATGAAGAACATATCAGCGTGATTGAATGGCAGAGCATTCTGGATGGGTTGAATGGCTTAATTCTGCTGATATATGTTATGAACTGACCCTGATCCCAACATAACTCTAATCCTAAGCCTGAACCCTAGAGTCACATTTCTATAAGATCCCTCATGTTTTTCTAAATTCTAATGACTACCCTCTCCCTGACCTCTAACCTTCATAACCCCCCTGACCTCTATCCCCTTCCCTACTCCCCTAATCCTACCATATCCCTAATCCCTCCATGACAACAGATCCCTGACTCCTCCCTGACTCTCCTTGTCCCTGACCAGAGAGCGCCCCCTTGTGGGTGGTGAATCCCTGCATTGTAAATGGAGGACCCAAAGGGAGGTCAGGACCAACTCGACTTGTCAGCTCTGCCCCTTGCCTAGAGCACTGCTCCTCCTCCTAGAGCCCCTGGGGACAGGAACACCTACCCACTGCGGGGAGACAGGGACTCTTCTTCCCCCCAACTCCAGGGGAGGTCGGGCCTCTTCTTCCTCCACCCCCTGGTACAGAGCGGATGGACAGGGGCTCTTCTCCCCTCTCCACTGCCTCCCACTCCCCCTCCCCTGCCAACAGTGCCAAGCTCAAATGAGGGAAAGAATAAAGGAGATAAATTAATGGTTGAAGAGGTGGTGTAAGGTTCAGGGATTCAGGTTCCTAAATCATTGGAATCTCTTCTGCAGCAGAAAAGACTTGTTCTGAAAGGGTTTCATCTGAACAGAAAGGGTCCAATATCCTGCAGGGAGATTTCTTAGTTCTATTAATGGAGACTGAACTGCTTGATAGGGATGTTAGCAACATTATAAATAGAAAAATAGATGAGGATAGTTATAAATCTGAAAAGAGCAAGTGAATTTGAAAACACAGACAAAAACAGGCCTGAAAAACAAGGTAACCCTGAAGAATTAAATTGCATTTATTTCAATGCAAAGGGTAAGGTTGATGAACTCTAGATATGTTTGAGAACTTGGGATTCGGCTGTCATAGATGTTACAGATTCTTGGCTAAAGGATGGATAGCACTGGTATTTCACTGTGCTGGGTTTTAGATAGTCTAGGAAGAATAAAAAGGGAGGCAAGAGAGTAGAGGGAGTGGTGTTTTAGATTAAGGAATATATTACTGCTGTCTTTAGAGGATATTGCTGAAAAATCATCCCTTGAAAGCAAATAAGTTGAAATTAGAAATAAGCAAGGGATAAGCACCTTGATGGGATTATACTATAGGCCCCCCCAATATTCAGAGGAAAATTGAGGAACAAGCACATAGAGAGATCTCAGATTTTAAAAGCATAAGTTTGTAATAATAAAGGAGATTTTAATTTTCTAAACATTGACTGCGACTACCGTAGTGTTAAAGGTTGGTGAAATAACTGCACACAGGCTGGTGTCCCAACAGCAAGTCATCCTTTATTCACTCGTGCGCAGTACACTGGCCGTGGCCAGTCTGCTCAGAGTCAGTCACCTGAACAGAGGAGATTCTAAATCTCCTGGTTATATTTTCTATTTTGCAAAACCATAATTCTTCTCATAGAATAAACATATTTAAAGTGCAACTCCGCCACCAAGAAACAAAACAATGGTACATTCACGAAGAGCAAGTGTTGCAAACAAAAAGTAGCATCATATTTCCAAAAGCAATAGTAAACCTCAGTAATCAATAGACTGGAGAACACAGCATGAGAGGACCAAACAAACGTGGTTAAAGATGCCCTCCAACGCATCTCGTCCACATCCCGCACCTCCGCCCTCAGACCCCACCCCTCCAATCGTAACAAGGACAGAACGCCCCTGGTGCTCACCTTCCACCCTACCAACCTTTGCATAAACCAAATCATCCACCGACATTTCCGCCACCTCCAAACGGACCCCACCACCAGGGATATATTTCCCTCCCCACCCCTTTCTGCCTTCCGCAAAGACTGCTCCCTCCATGACTACCTGGTCAGATCCACGCCCCCCAACAACCAACCCTCCCGTCCTGGCACCTTCCCCTGCCACCGCAGGAATTGCAAAACCTGCGCCCACGGCTCCTTCCTCACCTCCATTCAAGGCCACAAAGGGGCCTTCCACATCCATCAAAGTTTAACCTGCACATCCACCAATATCATTTATTGTATCCGTTGCTCCCGATGCAGTCTCCTCTACACTGGGGAGACTGGACGCCTCCTAGCAGAGCGCTTTAGGGAACATCTCTGGGACACCTGCACCAATCAACCACATCGCCCTGTGGCCCAACATTTCAACTCCCAACTCCCACTCTGCCGAGGACATGGAGGTCCTGGGCCTCTTTCAACGTCGCTCCCTCACCACCCGATGCCTGGAGGAAGAACGCCTCATCTTCCACCTCAGAACACTTCAACCCCAGGGCATCAATGTGGACTTCAACAGTTTCCTCATTTCCCCTTCCCCCACCTCACCCCAGTTCCAAACTTCCAGCTCAGCACTGTCCCCATGACTTGTCCTACCTACCTATCTTTTTTTCCACCTATCCACCTATCCACTCCACCCTCCTCCCTGACCTATCACCTTCATCCCCACCTCCATTTATCTATTGTACTCTATGCTACTTTCTCCCCACCCCCACCCTCCTCTCATTTATCTCTCCACCCTTCAGGCACTCTGCCTGTATTCCTGATGAAGGGCCTTTGCCCGAAACGTCGATTTTACTGCTCCTCGGATGTTGCCTGAACTGCTGTGCTTTTCCAGAACCACTCATCTAGAATCTGGTTTCCAGCATCTGCAGTCATTGTTTTTACCCAAACATTTATTAGGGATTGAGTAAAGTTTAGGATTGAGCATTATGCTGTAATATGACTTAAAAGGTTTGATATGTTTCTGTAAGGTATGCAAATAGAGAATGACAGGTGACAACAAACAAAGGATTCCAGATAAAACATTACCATAGATTGAGAATTGATGTTTTTAGTAATTTATGTAAATAATTTGGATGTCAACATAGGAGACATGGTTAGTATGTTTGCAGATGACACCAAAATTGGAAGTGTAGTGAGCAGCCAAGAAGATTACCTCAGAGCACAATGGGATCTTGATCAAATGGGCCAATGGGCCAAGGAGTGGCAAATGGACTTTCATTTCGATAAATGTGAGGTACTGCATTTTGGAAAGTCAAATCAAGGTAGCACTTATACACTTAATGTTAAGGTCCTGGGGAGTATTGCTAAACAAAGAGACCTGCTAACTTATATTTCCTTGAGAGTGGAGTCGCAGTTGATAGGATAGTGAAGAAGAAGATGGTATGCTTGCAATTATTAGTCAGTGTATTGAGTATAGGAGTTGGGATGTTATGTTGCAGCTGTAAGGTCATTGGTTAGGCCACTTTTGGAATACTGCATTCAGTTCTGCTGTGGTGCTAGAAAAGCACAGCAGGTTAGGCAGCATCCAAGGAGCAGGAAAATCAATGTTTTGGGCGTAAGTCCTTCTTCAGCCCCTCTCTCTACAAGGATCTTAGTGAATCTCTCTCTCATTGCACCCCCCAGGTCATCTCCTCTGCCCTGAAGCTTTTCAGCCACATCCTGAAGCAGACTCACTACCACAGCCGCATCTCCTTCCTCACTCCAACATCTACTGTCCTCACTTTCTACTAGTTGAAATTATGTCCTAGGATACTAAAACCCAATCGATTTTGAATTTATTGTTTTGCCAACATTGAACCAGTGAGACAATCCAATGTTGGGGGGATAAAAAGGCAGGCAGTTTGAAAATCAGACAGACAGTAACTGCCATCGAGAGAGTAACTGCCATCAAGAAAGACTGCCACTTAAAAACACTCTGTACCAAATATACCTTTTTCTTGTGGAACATCTTTGCAGTAAAAGTCAGAAGATGACCCAGAGAGATCTTCAGCTGAAAGGAGAAAGACACTGGAGACGACAGCCGCTGAATGATTTTGAAATTAAGTTGATGTAATTTTAATAAATGTTTTTATCAGAACCATATATTGTTACATTAACAATAAGCAATTAAGAGAAAGGGCGGCTTAGCGCTGTGAATAGTTGTTGTTTAATGTTCACTTTCAGTGTTGAGGAATAAATTGATATTATTTTCATTAAATTGTGGAATTTGGGACTTCGCTGTCACTCATTTTAACAGCTTATGAGGTGAGGTGAGCTTTTCTGGGTATTTGTTTTTCGGTGTTGTAACAGTTTGGGGGCTCGGGTTTATGATTTGGACAGGTTTAGAAAGATCCAGTCTGAGATTTGAACAGATTTGGGATATGAATGATCCCAGCAGATTTAAACAATTGCCGCTTCATGTCCTAGATCTTTAAATAAAACATAGATGAGACAATTTGTTTACTTTCAGTTGCTTGTGGTTGGTTAAATTAGAAGTGTGAGAAATGCTCTCAAACTTGCTAAAGAGGTTCTGGGGTTTGAAGATGATTCCCAAATATACCAAGAAAATTTAGAAAGATAGAAGAAGGCCATACTTTCAGAATTAGCAAACAGGTTAGAATTGGGTCTAACCAGGGACAAAAGCAAAATTGAAACTGTAAAGTAGTTACTCAAGCACTTAGGTGTGTCAGAGAAACAGACAAGTGCAGTAGAGTTAGAAAAACTTAGATTACAGTTGAGGAAAATGGAGTTAGAAGATAAAGAAAGGGAAAGAAGTGCCATGAGAGAACAGAGAGAGGGAGAGAGAGAGAGAGAGAGCAAGAGAAGAAAAGGAGA
>NC_057735.1:104885-119250 GCF_004010195.1 Chiloscyllium plagiosum
ATTGGGCATTAGCACATCATCAGCAATGAGGGGGTGGACTAAGAGATAAATTGGGGGGTGGGGCTGAGGGGGAAGGTAGCTGAGAATGCCATAGGTAGATGGAGGTGGGAGTAAAGGTGATAGGTCAGAGAGGAGGGTGGGCGGTTCGGTGGGAAGGGAGATTGGCAGGTAGGACAGGTCATGAGGACAGTGCTGAGCTGGAAGGTTGGAACTGGGGTATGGTGGGGGGAGGGGAAATGAAGAAACTGGTGAAGTCCAAGTGTTTGCAGCATTGTCAGATGAGGGGTCAAGAGATTATGCAGATGTCAACAGGCTAATTTCAGCGGCTATGAATTGGTACCAGAAGAGTATAGACAGCGGTTCAGAAACATAAAGAAACCAGGTCAGACTTATGTTGTATTTGAACGAATTAAACATAGTAATTTTGACAGATGGGTGTGGACCTTAACAACAGATAAGACCTGTGAGGGTCTAAGAGAGATTATTCTGCTGGAGGAGTTTAAAAACTCACTTCCAGAGATGATAAGAATTAATGTAGGTGAACAGAAGTTCAAGAAATGAGAAGAGTGGCAGAGATGGCAGATGGATCTGCACTGGTGCAGAAGGCAAAATGTAGCTTCCAGCAAGGATTTCATCCTTTGAGGGATAGAAATTGGGAAAAGGGGAGATCCAATACTACAAAATAAAGATTAGAGCACACTGGTAATTGTAACCACAGGTTAAAAAAGAAGCCCAAGAGGGTGAAAAGGAGGTGAAAGGCCTCAGGTGTTTCCACTGTGGTAAAGTGGGACACGTAAAGTCACAGTTCTGGTCGTTAAAGAAAGGCATTGTGGGAAAAGATGTGGTAAAGAAGCCAAGCCAATGGCATTAGTGAAGGTAGTAAAGGAAACCCCAAGAACTGTCGAGGAGCTGCATGCAGGAGAGTGCACAGCCTAGGTAGGGGCTGGGTATGGAGTTAGTGCCTCATCTCTATAAAGGATTTGCTTCTGTGGGTAAAGTTTACTTAGAAAGAACAGGGGGAGAAGGGAAAGAAATGATAATTTTGAGAGATACAGCATCTAACCAGTCTCTAATTGTACGAGTTGAATGTATTTGCACTCTCTCTGACCTGTTACCCAAGAGAGTGTAATTTGTGGGATAGATGGACAGAGGTTTAGAATTCCCTTCTGTAAGATCAGGTTGGAGTGTCAACTCAAGACTGGAGAAGTTACAGTGGGAGTGATTGGCAAAGTGTCAGTTCCAGGAATTCAGTTTGCTCTTGGGAACAATTTAGCAGGATCCAAGGTGGGAGTGACACCTCTTGTGGTGAAAAAGCCAAAGGAAGACTAGGGAACTGAGGAGTTAAAAGGAAAATACCCTGGGTTTTTTCCATACTGTGTAGATCCCACTCTCATAAGTCACAGCACAAAGCAAAAACTAAAGAGAAAGATGAGGGAGTTGAGGTTCAGTTAATGGACACCCTGTTTGATATAATGGTGCAAGAAAAACCTGAATAGGCAGAGTGTCAGGCAGAAGTGTTTAGTCCTGCAAGGCAAATGGACTTATAACAGAAAAACGAGTCAATAAAAGATATATTTATTGATGAATACTCAGAAAAGGAATCAGAATGTATTCCTGAAGGTCAATATCATATTGCTTACCATTAAAGATACCCCAAATGAATCTACTCAGTTTACTCCCTTTAAGTTAATATTCAGACATAAGTGAGAGGACCTTCAAAATTAATTAAAATGAAATTGACAGGAGCGAAGTTGGAGGTCTCATATTTGGATTATGTATCGTAGATGAGCAAGAGATTAAATCAGGCAGGTGTGTTAAGTATAAAGCACCTGGAAAGGTCACAGCATAGATAAAAACTCCGAAATTTGGACATTATAGAACATAGTACAGTACAGCACAGAACAGGCCCTTCAGCCCACGATGTTGTGCCGACCACTGATCCTCATATATGCACCCTCAAATTTCTGTGACCATATGCATGTCCAGCAGTCTCTTAAATGTCCCCAATGACCTTGCTTCCACAACTGCTGCTGGCAATGCATTCCATGCTCTCACAACTCTCTGCATAAAGAACCCGCCTCTAACATCCCCTCTATACTTTCCTCCAACCAGCTTAAACTATGACCCCTCATGTTAGCCATTTCTGCTCTGGGAAATAGTCTCTGGCTATTGACTGTATCTATACCTTTCATTATCTTGTATACTCAATTAGGTCCCCTCTCCTCCTCCTTTTCTCCAATGAAAAAAGTCCGAGCTCAGTCAACCTCTCTTCATAAGATAAGCCCTCCAGTCCAGGCAGCATCCTGGTAAACCTCCTCTGAACCCTCTCCAAAGCATCCACATCTTTCTTATAGTAGGGCGACCAGAACTGGACACAGTATTTCAAGCGTGGTCTAACCAAAGTTTTATAGAGCTGCAACAAGATCTCATGCCTCTTAAACTCAATCCCCCTGTTAATGAAAGCCAAAACACCATATGCTTTCTTAACAACCCTGTCCACTTGGGTGACCATTTTACACCCAAGATCCCTCTTGGGATGATGTATTAGGATTGTTATCAGTGGTAGGAGATCCCATCAAAGCCAGGTTTAGTGGTCCCTATCAAATTGAGAAAAAATTGAATCAGGTAAATTATCTGGTAAAGATGCCAGATAGGAAAAAATTGTATTGGGTATGTCATGTGAATATTTTGAAACCTTATTATAATAGAGAGATGGAACTGGAGAAACAGGTGTTAGTTAGTGCCCTGCGGAGTGAGGAATCAAATCCAGATGTTGTGGAGCTTTATGTACTTCAAAATATGTTAAACAATGAGCAAGTCCTTGAAGAGTGGGATAGGTTAGTGAACTATCTATCAGGAGCAAAGGATCCAGTTGAAAGATTTGTTGCAGTAATGAGGATATATGGAGGAATAGAATGGGGATGACTTATGCTATCGTGCATGAGGTGGAAGTAGGGAATGCTGTTCTGAAAAACAACACCCCCACAGGCTTAAACCTTTCAAAGTCACACAGGTCCAGAAGGAAGTGAATGCAATGCTCAATGAAGATATCATCGAAGCGGAGATCGCCGATCGTGTTGGTTCCCAAATCTGATGGGACTCAATGATTTTGTGTGGACTATCGGAAGGTCAATGCCTTAATAAAGTTGGATTCATACCCAATATCAAGATTGGAGGACTGTATAGAGAAAGTTGGACAAGCCACTTACATCGCAAAGTTGGGCTTACTGCATGGTTATTAGCAGGTACTTTTATCAGAGAAAGCGAAAGAAGTTTTTGCATTTGTAACCCCAAATGGGCTATACCAATTCATAGTGATGCCCTTTGGAATGAGGAAAGCACCAGCCACATTCCAAAGATTCATGAACAGAGTTGTGGCTGGGTTAACAAACTGTGCAGTTTGTCTGAATGATGTAGTGATATTTAGCGAGTCATGGAAAGATCATATGGTACAATTGGCAGAGCTCTTTGAACAATTAAGAGAAACAAAACTAGTAATAAACTTAAAGAAAACAGAATTCACAAAGGCAGAGGTGACATTCTTGGCACATAACATCGGTCGTGGAAGGTTGACCCCAAGGAACACCAAGGCACAGGCCATCAAGGAATTTCCACAACCAACCTCGAAGAAAGAGGTGCTTCGAATTTTGGGACCAAGCAGATTCTATTGAAAGTTTGTTCCCAACTTCAGCAGCTAACAGAAGAAGAACACAAAATTTCAGTGTACAGAACAATGCCAGAAGACATTTGACAATTTAAAAGCAGTATTAACCACCACATCAGTTCTAGCTACGCCAAATGTTTTGAAACCCTTCAAAGCTACAATCAATGCTAGCTATATAGGAGTTGTACGGCTACAGGAAGATGATATTGAATTGAACGGCCAATTGACTACTTGTCAAAGAAACTTAATACCCACCAGAGAAAATACTCTACCATTGAAAAGGAATTGAGTTTGGTTTTGGACTTAGAACATTTTAATGTTTATGTGACCAATAATGTGTCAGAGACAGTTGTGTACACAGATCACAATCCTCTTACAATGTTGGAAAGAATGTGTGACTACTTCATTGGAGTTTTATGTTACAGAATTTTAATTTACAAATTGTACGTGTTGCAGATTGTAAAAATGTGATAGCAGATGCGTTATCATGGACTTAACGAATAAAGTATAGACAAGATTGAACAGATACCAATGTTTTATATAGATGTGTGGAGAAATTAATATGAACTTAGATGAA
This sequence comes from Chiloscyllium plagiosum, assembly GCF_004010195.1. Classification (NCBI taxonomy): domain Eukaryota; kingdom Metazoa; phylum Chordata; class Chondrichthyes; order Orectolobiformes; family Hemiscylliidae; genus Chiloscyllium; species Chiloscyllium plagiosum. The sequence continues at coordinate 109,127 of NC_057735.1, forward strand.
TCTCCTATGTATTTCATTGTAGTGGGGTAAAGAATTAGAAAGAAAATGAAGCCATCTTTTTATTATGATGGTTCATTTTTTTCTTAAGGGGAGAGGTTTATTAAGTTGAAGGCATGTACTGTACGTTTAAGAGAGAGTAAATGCTGTTTTGCACTGAGAGCTGACAAGCACCAATCATATGACTAGTTAGCAGTCTGAGTGTATTGGAAAATTGAAAACGTATAACATTTGGCGGTGAAAAAGATACCTGAGTCTGTTGCTGTTATGACAACAATTTGAATTTAGCCAATCAAGTTAAATTACGTCCCAATCGATTTTGAATTTATTGTTTTGCCAACATCGAACCAATGAGACGATCCGAAGTTGTAGGGATAAAAAGGCAGGGAGTTTGAAAATGAGATAGAGAGTAACTGCCATCAAGAGAGTAACTGCTATTGAGAGAGTAACTATCATTGAGAAAGACTGCCATTCAAAAACACTCTCCATCAAAAGTACCCTTTTCATATGAAACCTCTTTGCAGTAAACGAGAAAAGACAACAAAGAGAGATCTTCAGCTGAAAGAAGAATGACACTGGAGATGACAGCAAGTGTATGGTTTTGAAATTAGGTTGATGTAATTTTAATAAGTTTTTTTTATTGGAACAGTATCTTGTTCCAGAGTTGGAGGCAGAAAATAAGCAGTTAAAAGAAAGGGTGGCTTAGCATTGTGAATACTTGCTGTTTAATGTTCATTTTTATAGTTAAGAAATAAATTGATATTATTTTCTTTAAATAGTGGAATTTGGGAGTTCTCTGTCAATTATTTTAACAGATTATGAGGCAAGGTGAGCTTTTCTGGGTGTTTGTTTAATCAACAGAGGGGTTTACCGCATAACACTATTACCACTGGCAGTGCATTTCACTCACCTACCACTCTCTGCATAAAGAACCTACCTCTTACATCTCTCCTATACCTTCCTCCAATCACCTTAAAATTATGACCCTTCATGACAGTCATTTCTGTCCTGTGGATAAGTCTCTGGCTATCTACTCTAACTATGCCTCTCATGACCTTGTACACCTTTATCAAGTCACCTTTCTCTTCCTTCTTCTCTCCAGTGTGAAAAAGCTTAGCTCACTCAACCTCTCTCTCCATAAGAGAAGCCCTCCAATTCAGGCAGTATCTGGAAAATCTCCTTTGAACCCTCTCAAGCATTTACATCTTGCCTATAATGAGGTTCCAGAACTGGACACATAATTCCAAGTGCGATCTAACCAGGTTTTACAGAGCTACATCCCCCTGTTAATGAAAACACTATATGCCTTCTTAACAACCCTATCAACTTAGGTGGCAACTTTGAGGGATCTATGCATGTGAACCCCAAGATCCCACTGTTTCTCCACACTGCCAAGAATCCTGTCTTTCAATTTGTATTCAACATTGAAATTCGATCTTCAAAAATGCATCACTTCGCATTTATCCAGGTTGAACTCTATCTGCCACTTCTCAGCCCAGCTCTGTATCTTGCCAATGTTTTGTTGTAGCCTGCAACAGTCCTCAACATTATCTACAACACCACTGACCTTTGTGTCATTGGCAAACTCACTAATCCACCATTCCACTTCTTCATCTAAGTCATTTATAAAAAATACAAAGAAAGAGGCCCAAGAACAGATCCCTGTGGGACACCACTGGTCACCGATCTCCAGGCAGAATACTTTCCATCCACTACCACTCGCTGACTTCTTTCGGCCAGCCAATTCTGTATCCAGCAAACCAACTTTCCCTGTATCCCATACCTCCTAACTTTCTGAATGAGCCTACTGTGGGGAACCTTATCAAATGTCTTACTGAAATCATATAACACACCACATCCATTGCTCGACCTTTGTCAATCTGTCTTGTCACATCCACAAAGAACTCAAGGCTTGTGAGGCATGACCTGCCCCTCACAAAGCCATGCTGACTGCCTTTATTCAAACTATGGTTTTCCAAATAGTCATAAATCCTATCTCAGAATCTTTTCCATACCTTGCTTATAACAGACGCAAGACTGACTGCTCTGTAATTCCCTGGGACTTCCCTATTCCCTTTCATGAACAGAGGAACAACATGCACCTCCCACAAATCATCCGGTACTACTCCCATGGAGAGTGAGGATATAAAGATCATTGCCAAAAGCACAGCAATCTCATTCCTTACTTTCCGTAGTAATCATGGATATATCTGGTCCAGCTCTGGTGACTTAAGTGTCTGATGCTTCCCAGAATTTCCAGCACATCCACTTTCTTAATATCAATCTGTTCAAGCCTATTAACCTGGTTCACAGTGTTCTCACTATCAACAAGGTCCCTCTGTCTCGTGAATACTGAAGCAAAAAAACTAATTTAGGGCCTACACTACCTCTTTAGACTCCAGGCACAGGTTCTCTCTGCTATCCCTGATCGGCCCTACCCTCTCTCTGATCATTCTCTTATTCCTCAAGTACGTGTAGAACGCCTTTGGGTTTTCCCTAATCTTTCCTGCCAAGGCTTTTTTATGCCCCCTCCTAACTCTCCTCAGTCCTTTTATTGAGTTCTTTCCTAGCTCCCCTGTAATCCTCTAAAGCTGTGCCAGAACTTGCTACCTCAAACTTAAGTATGTTTCCATCTTCCTCTGTTCTTGTCATCCAAGGCTCCTTCACCTTACCATTCTTTGCCTGTCTCAGTGGTGGGACAAAGATATCCAAGACTCACAACAAGTGTCTTATATACCCTCCACATTTCTGTTGTGCATTTCTCATAGGACAATTGTTCCGAATTTATACTCCACAGCTCCTGTCTAATAGCAGTATAATTCCCCCTGTCCCCCCACCCCCCCAATTAAATACCTTCTTGTTATGTCTGTTCCTATCCCTCTCAGTGGCGATGGTAATAGTGAGGCAGTTGTGCTCACTGTCACCGAAATGCTCTCCCACTGTAAGATCTGACACCTGGCCTGGCATGTTGCCTAGCACCAAATCCAATATGGCTCCCTCCTAGTCGGCCTATCTACACATTGAGTCAGGAATCCCTCCTGGATACACCTGACAAAATCAGCTCCATCCAGACCATCTGCAAGAAGGAGGTTCCAATCAGTATTGGGGAAGTTGAAGTCACTCATAACAACAACTCTGTTACATTTGCACCTTTCCAAGATCTGCTGACCAATCTGTTCTTCCATCTCTCGGCTGCTATTGGGGGGTCCATAGAAAACACCCAATGAAGTGGCTGCTCTTTTCCTGTTACTGACTTCCACCCATACTGACTCAGTAGACAAACCCTCCTCAACAACCTCCTTTTCAGCAGCTTGATGCATTCTCGAATTATCAGTGCTACTCCCTCTTCTCTTTTACCCACCTCCCTGTTCTTTTTAAAAGATTTAAACCCTGGAAAATCCAGGAACCATTCCTGCCCTTGTGAAAGCCATATCTCTGTTATGTCCACAATATTGGAGGGAGGGTTTCGGATACCTCAATAATTGGGGCTCATTCTGGGATAGGTGGGATCTCTACAAACAGGATGGTCTACACCTGAACCAGAGGGTTACCAATATCCTGGGGGGGATGTTTGGTAATACTCTTCGGGAGGGTTCAGCAGGGGGATGGGAACTAAATTGTAGCTCCAGTGTCCAGGAGGTTGAGAGTAGTAGGGTCAAAAATAAGGTTTCAAGTTTGCAAGAGTGTACCGCCAGGCAAGATTTAGTTTGAAGTGTGTCTACTTCAACACCAGGAGCATCTGGAACAAGGTGGGTGAACTTGCAGGATGGGTTTGTACCTGGGACTTTGATGTTGTGGCCATGGATAGAGCACGGACAGGAATGGTTGTTGCAGGTTCTGGGATTTACATGATTCAGTAAGAACAGGGAAGATGGTAAAAGAGGGGGAGGATGGCATTGTTAGTCAAGGACATGATTAGAGTGGCAGAAACGACATTTGATGAGAACCCATCTACTGAGGTCGTATGGGCTGAGGTTAGAAACAGGAAAGGAGGGGTCACTCTGTTGGAAGTTTTCTGTACGCCTCCAAATAGTTCCAGAGATGTAGAGAAAAGGATAGCAAAGATGAGAGTAATAAGGTAGTTGTGATGGGGGCCTTTAACTTTCCAAATATTGACTGGAAATACTATAGTTTGAGTACTTCACATGGGTCAGTTTTTGTCGAATGTATGCAGCAGAGTTTTCTGACACAGTATGTAGATAGGTCAAAAGTGAGGACTGCAGATGCTGGAAATCAGAGTCTAGATTAGAGTGGTGCTGGAAAAGCACAGCAGGCCAGGCAGCATTCAAGGAGCAGGAAAATCGATGTTTCACGTAAAAGCCCTTCCTGATGAAGGGCTTTTGCCTGAAACGTCGATTTTCCTGCTCCTCGGATGCTGCCTCATCTGTGGTGCTTTTCCAGCACCACTCTAGACAGCATGTAGACAGGCCAACAAGGGGCGATTTGCTATTAGATAATGAACTAGGCTAGGTGTTAGATTTGGAGGTAAGTGAGTACTTTGGTGACAGTGATGACAATTTGGTTAAGTTTACTTTAGCGATGGAAAGGTATAGGTATATACTGCAGGGCAAGAGTTACTGCTTGGGGAAAGGCAACTATGATGCAATTAGGCAAGATTTAGGATGCATAGGATGGGGGAGGAAACTGCAGGGGATGGGCACAATTAAAATATGGAGCTTGTTCAAGGAACAGCTACTGTGGGTCCTTAATAAATATGTACCTGTAAGGCAGGGAGGAAGTGGTCGAGCAAGGGAGCCGTGGTTTACTTACGAAGTTGAATCGCTTGTCAAGAGGAAGGAGAAGGTTTACATTAGGATGAGACGTGAAGGCTCAGTTAGGGCACTTGAGAGTTACAGGTTAGCTAGGAAAGACTGAAAGAGAGAGCTAAGAAGAGCCAGGAGGGGACATGAGAAGTCATTGGCGGATAGGATGAAGGAAAACCCTAAGGCTTTCTATAGAAATATATCAGGAATAAAAGAATGACTAGCGCCGTGACATTGAACACTTCTTCCGCCGCCTCCGCCTCCGAGCTTACTTTTACAATCAAGACTCCCGCCCACCTCCAACACATTCCATTCACCTGGACACCCCGCACTGGCCTATCACCTACCCTCAATCTCTTCATTTCCAACTGCCGCCGAGACATTAACCGCCTCAACCTGGCTACCGCCCTCTCCCACTCCAACCTCTCACCCTTACAACGCGCAGCCCTCCACTCCCTCTGCTCCAATCCCAACCTCACCATCAAACCCGAGGATAAAGGGGATTCAGTGGTAGTTTGGCGCACTGACCTCTCCCCATGACCTATCCCCATGACCTGTCCTACCAGTCTATCTTCCTTTCCACCTATGCACTCCACCCTTCTCTCTAACCTATCACTTTCATCCCCACCCCATTCACCCATTGTACTCTTTGCTACCTTCCTCCACCCTCCTCTCTGACCTATCACTTCCATCCCCACCCCCATTCACCTATTGTACTCTATGCTACTTTCTCTCCACCCCCACCCCCATTCAGGGTCCAGCATTCCCTATACCTACCAGCCTTCCCTTTCACTCTGACAGGAATATACTTTCTCTTGATTCTTGTTATCTCATTTCTGAAGGCTTCCCATTTTCCAGCTGTCCCTTTTACCTGCGAACATCTGCCTCCAATCAGCTTTTGAAAGTTCTTGCCTAATACCGTCAAAATTGGCCTTTCTCCAATTTAGAACTTCAACTTTTAGATCTGGTCCATCCTTTTCCATCACTATTTTAAATGAATAGAATTATGGTCGCTGGCCCCAAAGTGCTCCCCCACTGACACCTCAGTCGCCTACCCTGCCTTATTTCCCAAGAGTAGGTCAAGTTTTGCACCTTCTCTCGTAGATACATCCACATACTGAATCAGAAAATTCAGTAAATATCTGCCTATTCAACAACTCCCCTCTTCTCTGATTTGTAGCAATGGTTCCCAGCCCCCTGCCAAACTAGTTTAAACTCTCCTGAAGTGCTGTAGCAAATCTCCCACCCAGAACATTGGTACTCCTCCAGTTTAAGTGCAACCTGTCCTTCATGTACAGGTCTCCCATTCCCGAGAAGGTACCACAAAGATTTACATATCTTAAGCCCTCCCTCCTGCATCAGCCCTGTAGCCACATGTTTAGCTGCACTCGCTCCCTGTTCCTCACCTCACTAATATGTGGCACCGGTCATAATCCTGAGATTAGGAGAAAGTGAGGACTGCAAATGCTGGAGATCAGAGTTGAGAGTGTGGTGCTGGAAAAGCACAGCAGGTCAGGCAGTATCCAAGGAGCAGGAGAATCAACACTTCGGGCAAGAGCCCATCATCAGGAAAGAAGCTTGTGAGCTGAGGGGGTAGAGAGATAAATGAGAGGGCGGTTGGGACTCGGGGGAAGGTAGCTGAGAGTGTCATAGGTAGATAGAGGTGGGGGTAATGGTGATAGATTGGAGAGGAGGGTGGTGCGGATAGGTGGGAAGGAATATGGACAGGTAGGGCTGGTCATGAAGGTGGTGCAGAGTTGGAAGGTTCAAACAGGGATAAGGTGGGGGAAAGGGAGAGAAGGAAACTGATGAAGTCTACATTGATGCCCTGTGGTTGGAGGGTCCTAAGGCAGAAGATGAGGCATTCTTCCTCCAGGTGTCAGGTGGTTAAGGTGTGGTGATGGAAGAGGCTCAGGACCTGCATGTCCTTGGTGGAATCTGAGAGAGTCTGAGGCAGGGCTGACTGCAGAGAGATTAGGTGGCAGCGCATGGCTGCGAGTGTGAAGTGGAGGATCCGGAAGTAGAACCATTTCTGGAGGCTTTGAATTTGTAGTAGGTACTGGTTGTTCCGTTCAGATCCAAATTGTGTTGGTCTAAATGTAGTCCAGAGTCCATGCGTTCACTAGTTTCCTCATTTCCCTCCCTGCACCTGATCCCAGTTCCAATCTTCCAACTCTGCACCACCCTCATGACCTGCCCTACCTGTCCATCTTCCTTCCTACCTATCCGTTCCACTGTCCTCTCTGACCTATCACCACACGTGACACCACTTCCGCACCCCACTTCATCGCTGATGTCACACGTTCACCAACTTCTGCCCCCTCTATTGCCGTGTTCACCACCAATTCCGCCCCGACCAACGCCACTCACCTGCATTCTGCCGACATGCCCCCGCACAGATCCTACTGTCACCATCCCCGCCTCCCAGAACCCTGAGGGGAACACCACCCCTGCTCATGACTCCACTCCCATTCCCCCCACCATCACACCCACTCCGGTTACAGGCTCCGACCCCACTCCCAGCTCCACACCTACACCAGGTCCTAGCTCCCGGTCCTAGCTCACAGCCCTGCTGAGTTTTCACCATCCCCCCCAGACCTTCCCCTCACTGAGGACGAATGATCAGTCCTCAGCAAAGGCCTACCTTTATCCCCCTCCATCCACGCATCAATGAATTTAATACACACTGTGACGTCAAACACTTCTTCCGCCGCCTCCGCCTCCGAGCTTACTTTCACAATCAGGACTCCCACCCACCCTTCACCCGTCTCCAACACACTGCATCCACCTGGACACCCCGTGCTGGCCTATTACCCGCCCTCGACCTCTTCATTTCCAACTGCCACCGGGACATTAACCGCCTGAACCTGTCAACCCCCCTCCCCCACTCCAACCTCTCACCCTCACAATGCGCTGCCCTCCACTCCAATCCCAACCTCACCATCAAACCAGCAGATAAAGGGAGTGCAGTGGTAGTCTGGCGCACTGACCGCTACACCACTGAAGCCAGATGCCAACTCGAAGACACCTCCTCCTACCGCCCCCTTGACCATAACCCCACCCCCTCCATCACCAAACCATCATCTCCCAGACCATACAGAACCTCATCACCTCAGGAGATCTCCCACCACAGCTTCCAACCTTGTAGTCCGGGAACTGCGCACCGTCCGATTCTACCTCCTTCCCAAGATCCACAAGCCTGACCACCCCAGCCGACCCATTGTCTCAGCCTGCTTCTGCCCCACCGAACTCATCTCCACCTACCTCGATACTGTCCTAATCCCCCAGTTCAGGCACTCCCCACATATGTTTGAGACATCACCCACGCCCTCCACATCCTCCAAGACTTCCGTTTCCCCAGTCCCCAATGCCTCATCTTCACCATGGACATCCAATCCCTCTACACCTCCATTCGCCATGACCAGGGCCTCCAAGCCCTCCGTTTCTTCCTCTCTCGACATACCCAACAGTATCCTTCCACTGACACTCTCATTCGTTTGGCTGAACTGGTCCTCACCCTTAACAATTTCTCCTTCGAATCCTCCCACTTCCTCCAGACCAAAGGGGTAGCTATGGGCACCCGTATGGGCCCCAGCTATGCCTGTCTCTTTGTTGGCAACATAGAACAGTCCATCTTCCATAGTTACACCAGCACCACTCCCACCTCTTCCTCCGCTACATTGATGACTGCATTGGCGTCACCTCGTGCTCCCATGAGGAGGTTCAGCAGTTCATCAACTTCACCAATACATTCCACCCCAACCTTAAAAATTTTAACCTGACCTATCACCATTACCTACCGCACTTTCAGCTACCTTCCCCACAGCCCCACCCCCTCCCATTTATCTCTCTACCCCCTTGGCTCACAAACCACATTCCTGATGAAGAGCTCTTGCCAAAATGTCAATGCACCTACTCTGACCTGTTGCTGTCTGACCTGCTATGCTTTTCCAGCACCATACTCTCGACCATAATCCTGAAATTACCACAGCAACTATAGAATCTCCTGTCCTTTCCTCTATCTAATGAGTGTCCTACCACTAGCGCTTTTCAATTCTCCCCCATTCCCTACTGAGCCACAGAACCAGACCCTGCACCAGAGACCTGGTCACTATGGCTTTCCCCTGGTAGGTCATCCTCAACAGTAACCAGAATTGAATACTTATTATTGAGGTGAATGGCCACCGGGTATCTCTACACTGTCTGTCTGTTCCCTTTCCATTCCTTGACTGTAACCCATCTCCTTTTTCCTGTATCAGGGGTGTGAGAAACAAAAGCTCACTCACTTTAATAATTTCAGTCCGAGACAAATATCTGAATCAGCCGTTTATTTGTACACCTATAGGTGGGTGTTTTGTCTAATTACCAGGTAAGGCAATGACAAAATGCACAGTATATCCCAAAAAACCGTTGCAATTTATACTGTTTTTCCCATATGTTTTCCTTATTCCATTGTCAGTTCCCTGCTTCGCTTACGTCACAGATTTCCTTAAGACTTATCCCACAACTTCTGTTTATCCTGTCTTGTCCGTGACAAACTCTTATCTCTGACTCCCATAAGGGTGTTTGACGTCAGTCTATTGTAGATTATTGATTAGGCATATCTTTTCTTCTATCAGCATCTATTTCCATCCAGAGGCTACTTTGACCTCTTTGATTAGGGTTTGTTCCTGTGTCTCCGTGTAAGGGGGAAACAGATGCTTTCCTGTTTGCCCATATATCCACCATTGTTCTGTATTCACGTCTCATGCTAACATATCCTTTCTTTTTGCTGAATATGTATTTTCTCATTCCTGTTCTGTATCAGAATTTATACTTGCAGAAATAACATTAATTCATTTATATCCCACAGGGGTGAGACTACCTCCCTGTAACTCTTATCTGGTACCCCCCTGCCTCTCGAATGATCCGAAGTTTATCCAGCTCCAGTTCCCTAACACGATTTCCGAGGAGCTGGAGTTGAGTGCACTTCCTGCAGATGAAGTCAGTGGGGACACTAGTGACATCCAAATCATTTATATAAATGATGAAAAGCAGTGGATCCAGCACCAATTTTATGGCATACCACATGTCACAGGCCTCCTGTGACCTCACAGGTCACAGTCTGAAAACCAATCCTGCACCACCACCTTCTGTCTTCTACCTTTGAGCCAGTTCTGATTCCAAATAGCTAGTTCTCCCTGTATTCCATGAGATCTAACTTTGCTAACCAGTCTACTATGAGGAACCTTGTTGAATGCCTTACTAAAGTCCTTATAGATCAGGTTCACAGTCTTTATGTATTTTTTAAACAGTTATAACAATGGATTCTCCCAGATGGGGTTTTCTAGTTTGTTTAATTGTAGCAGTAGAAGTTGTTTGGGT
>NC_057735.1:119750-125179 GCF_004010195.1 Chiloscyllium plagiosum
CCGATCAACTTTTCCCAAGACTCTTCCGTTCATTGTATAATTCGCTCTCGAATTCGTCTTGCCTTAATGCATCACCTCACATTTGTCTAGATTGAAAACCATCCGTCACCTTTCCGCCCAACTCTCCATCTATCTATATCATCCAGTATTCTATGACAGTCCCTTATGTTTTCTGCTTCTCCACCAATCTTCGTGTCTTCTGCAAACTTGCTGATCATACGAACAGTGCCCTCTTCCAGACCATTTAGGGATATTACAAACAACGGTGGCCCCAATACTAACCCCTGTGGTACACAACTGGTCACCTTTCTCCATTTCGAGAAACTCTCTTCAACTACTACTGTCTGTCTCCTGTTGCTCAACCAGTAATTTATCCAACTAGCTAGAACACCCTGCACACCATATGACTTCACGTTCTCCATTAGTCGACCAGGGGGAACCTTATCAAACGTCTTCCTAAAGTCCATGTATATGACATCAACAACCCTTCCTTCATCTATCAACTTCGTCACTTCCTCGAAGAACTCTATTAAGTTGTTAAGGCACGATTTCCCCGCACAATACCATGTTGCCTATCACTGATAACCCCACTTTTTTCTAAATATAAATAGATCCTATCCCTCAGTACCTTCTCCAGCAACTTTCCTTACCTCCGACGTCAGGCTTGCGGCTTTGCAGTTACTCGGAATATCCCTACTACTCTTCTTGTGCAAGGGGACAACTTGACCAACCCTTCAGTCCTTCGGCACCTCACCTGTATTTAAAGATGCCACAAAGATATCTGTCGGGGCCGCAGTTATTTCCTCACTTGGCTCCCTCAGAAACCTGGGAAAGATCCCATCCGGTCCTGCGGATTTATCCACCTCAACAACTTCTAGCCTACCCACCACATCTTCCCTACTTACGTCAACGTGATCCAAACTAATCAAACTTCTATCTCTAATCTCAACATTCATCATGTTGCTCTCCTCAGTGAACACTGATGCAAAGTAATAATTCAGAATCTCACCCATTCTCTCAGCTTCATCCTTTCTCTCATCACCTGCTTGCTTCTTATATAAGAATAAAATGTTTTGGGATTCCCCTTAACTCTGCTCGCAAAGCTATTTCATGACGTATTTTTCACCCTTCCTCGTTTAAGAATTGTCCTACTCTTGCGATATTCTTCCAGGGCCCGTTCTGTTCTTAGCTCCCTAGACGATATGCATGCTTCCATTTTCCTCTTGGCTCATCGTACAATTTCTCCTGTCAGCCACAGTTTACGAGAATTGCCCTTCCGAAACTTTGCTTTCAACAGGACATGCCCATCCTGCACTTTAACCTATATTTGATAGGCTCCCACATCTCAAATGTGGACTTCCCTTCAAATAGCTGTGTCCAATCCACATTTCCGAGTTCATCCCTAATTTTGATATAATTGGCCTTGGCCCCGTTTAGTACTGTTCCCTTAGGACCCTTCGGGCCACTCTCTTCTTTACCTTTTATTCGAAATCATGCAGAATTGTGGTCACTGTTCCCAAAGAAATCCCCCACCGCAACTTTTACAACCTGTCCTGGCTCGTTCCCCAGTACCAGGTCCATCATGGCACCTTCCCTCGTCGGACTATTGACATACTGTTCTCGACACTCTCCTGAACGCTTCTTACTAAGTCGATCCCATCCAGATATCTGACGTTAAGTGTATCCCAGTTAATGTTGGGATATTAAAATCTCCCATCACCACTACAGCAATGCCTCTGTATCTTTCCATAATCTCTTTAACTGTTTGTTCTTCTACCTCACGCTCACTTATCGGAGGCCTGTAATGCAGCCCCAGTGTGACTGCACCTTTTGTATTTTTCTGGTCCACCCATAATGCCTTAATACCGAAGACCTTCATAGTGTACTCCCTTAGCACAGTCATGATATCGTCCTTGACCAGCAATACAACTCCACTCGCCTCCACACTTTTACTTCCCTCCCTGTCCTGTCTGAAGCGTCTGTATCCTGGAACATTTAATTGCCAATCATCATGCTGTTCCTTCAACCAAGACTCTGTAATTGCAATATCATACTACCAGGCATCAATCCAAGCCCTAAGTTCATTTGCCTTACACACTATACTCCTTGCATTAAGTAGCTGCATTTCATGGCACCAGTTTTTTTTTTGCACTCATCTGCTCTCTGCATATTCTTCCTTTATTAATGCGATCTTCATAAATCATACAGTCTCCAGTCTTCACCTCACTGCCTACATGTTTTCTCTTCTGGTTCCCAGCCCCCTGCCACATGAGTTGAAAACCTCCCCAAGAGGAGTAGCAAAACCTCCCCCAAGGACATTGGTTGCAGTCTGGTTCAGATGTAGACCGTCCATTTTGTAATAGCCCCACCTTCCCCAGGACAGGTCCCAATGTCCAACAAATCTGAACCCTTCCCTCCTGCACCATCTCTCAAGCCACGTGTTCATCCTGCGTATATTGTTATTTCTGCGTAAGCTAGCACGTGACACTGGTATTAATCCCGAGATCACTACCTCTTTAACCACTCTCCGTGCTTCCTGAATTGTTCTTTCAGGGCCTCATCTCATTTTCTACTCGTATCGTTGGTGCCTAAATGCACCAAGACAACTAGCTGTTCATCCTCCCCTTTTAGAAAGCTCTGCAGCCGATCAGTGACATCCCTGACCCGAGCAGAAGGGAACCATCTTACCATCTGGGAATCCCGTTTTCGGCCATAGAACCGCCTATCTACTCCCTGCACAATATAATCCACTGTGACCACGGTTCTACGAGACTTTTTCCCGCTCTTCTGAGCAACAGTGCCCACCACGTGCCATGATCCTGGCAACTGCTGCCCCCTCCTGATGTACCATCTCCCCCAACAGTATCCAGAACAGTAAACCTGTTTTGGAGGGAGATGACCACAGGGGACACCTGCACTGAACTGCTTTCCTACTAATTTTCTGTCGATTGGTCATCCATTCTCTGTCTCCCTCAGCAACTCTAACCTGCAGTGTGACCAGTTCACTAAACGTGCTATCCACGACCTCCTCAGCATCACGGATGCTCCACAGTGAGTCTATCCGCAGCTCCAGAGCCGTTATGCGGTCAATAAAGAGCTGCAGCTGGACACATTTCCAGCAGTAAAAAGAGTCAGGAACTTCAGACACGTTCCTAAGCTCCCACGTCAAGCGAAAGGTACATGCCACTGGTCTGAGGTCCCCTACCATTGTAAGCTTAGCTTTACAAGAAGTAAAACCAAACAATGCACTTAAATGCATGAAAAGAAAAATAAAGAAAAAAATAAAAGCCTTACCTTCCAGAGTCTTTTACTTTCAGCTAGAGGACCGAGACGGGAGAGAGACACTACACGTGTAGTACCTCGTGTTTAGCCACTGCCCAAATATAAATTAAGCCCATTGCTTCCCGGCAGCCCTCGCTTCAGTCAACCTTCTCTCCACGCCGCTCTGTCAAAATGGAGGCCCGACTCCCATGGTAAGTCTCTTTTTAAGTGGGAAATGTACCCTTCCCGGCAGCACTCGCTCACTCCACCTTCTTTCCTCGCCGCTCTGTCAAAATGGAGACACGACTCCCGAGATATTCCCTTTTTAAGTGGGAAAACTTACCTTCCCAGTAGCCCTTGCTTCACTCCACCTTCTCTCCTCGCTGATCTGTCAAAATCTAATCTAATCTAATCTAAAATCACCAAAGAATACTACTCTCATCTTCTGTAAAAATGAGAGCGTTGTAATTTTACAACTGGGAATGCGATAGTATTCAGAGCTTCGTTGGGAGGAATTTGTCAACTATGGTCAAGAAAGCTGCCTCAGTCAATATGTAAATAGGCGGACTGGAGAAAGGGCCAAAACCTGGCCTCCCCTTCGGAAACAATAAGGGAAAAGGGACTGAGGTGTTCGTTCGCAAGCATTTTGTCAAAGAGACCACAATTCTATGAGATTGAAAATAGTTATGGAAATGAACAGGCCTGGTCCACAAATTAAAGGATAAAATTGGCCTTGGCGCAATCCAGATATTATTAGTCAAGACCTTTCAAACGTTAATTATTGGAGGCTATTTGCAGTTAAAAGAACGTGTGACAGGTGGGAAACTTTCAAAAGAGAGAAACAACGAGAGTTCAGGGCAAGCATATTCCTTTTAATATGAAGGATAATGCTGAACGACGGGAGGAAATATTGGAAGAATGTGCATATTGAGGTTCTGTCAAGAGAAAGGGACAGATAACATATATAGTCAGCCGGATTAAGTGAATACTTGAAATGCATTGCAGGTGTGGTACTGCACTCAATATGGAACTCAGGAGGGCAAACAGGGGACCTGAGAAAGTGTTGGCGGATCGGGTTCATGAAAATCCAAAGAGAAACAGCATGTATATAATAACTAAACATGAACTTTTGACCGCATGTGGTCCCTTAAAGATCAATGGGGCCATCAATGCGTGGAACCAAATGAAATGGGTGAGAACCTAATCGACAATTTCACGACAATGTGGAGAAAACCTGGGGAAGTCAGGGAAATAAAGAAGGATGTCTTCAAAAGAGTCTACATTACAGAACATGACGTACTTGAGTTTTTGAAACGTATAAAATTCCCTGGGAATTAATCAAGTACATCCCGGATCATTAAGGGAAGCTCGGGAAGAAATATCGGAGCCCCTTAGAGAAATTTCTACTGACCGCCAAAAGTAAGCCAAGAGGTTGGCTAATGTTTGTGCCAGCAAGTTATTTGAAAACAAGCCCCCAAATGCAAGCCAGTGACCCAAACACCAATTATCTTGATGTCAGTTGTGCGTGCTGTGTTGGAAGCGAATCTGCGGGACAGGAATCATGTACATTTGGAGAGGCAAGCATTGTTTAGCGATAGTCGGCACAACTTTGTGCTTGGATTGAGAGAGTGTTGTTGGAAAAGCACAGCAGGTCAGGCAGCATCCTAGGAGCAGGGAAATTGTCATTTCGGCCACGAGCCCTTCATCAGGAATGAGGCTGGGAGCCGCGGGGTGGAGAGATAGAAGGGAGGCGGCGGCGCTGGGGAGAAAGTAGTTGAGAGTGCAATAGGTCGATGGACGCGGGTATAAAGTAATAGATCGGAGAGGAGGGTGGAGTATAGAGGTGGGAAAGAAAATTGACAAGTGGGACAAGTCATAAGGGCGATGTTGAGCTGCATGGTTGGAACTGGGGTAAAGGAAATGAGGAGAATGATTAAGTCCACATTGATCCCCTCGAGCTGGACAGTTCCGAGCCAGAAGATAAGGCATTCTTCCTCCAGGCGTCGGGTGGTGAGGGAGTGACGATGGAGGAGGCTTAGGACCTGAATTCCCTCGGAAGAATGAGAGGGGCAGTTGAAATGTTCAGACGGGGGCGGTGGGGTTTTTGGTGCAGGTGTATTGAAGATGTTCTGTAAAGCACTCTGCGAGAAGGCGTCCAGTCTGCACAA
>NC_057735.1:125290-127601 GCF_004010195.1 Chiloscyllium plagiosum
GGTGGGGTCCATTTGGAGGTGTCGGTGGATACAAAGTGCTATCTCATAAACATGATTGAGTTTGTTGATGAGCTCAACAAGAAGATGATGGCAGAGCAGAAGACGCTCTCTATAGTTAATTCAGCAAGGGCTTGGACAGGGTTTTCCAGGCGATACTGGTTAGTAAGGTTACAAATGCATACAAACTTGGCTTGAAAGTTGGAGAGAGGTGGTGGTGTGAGATGGTTGTTCATCAGACTGGAGGCCAACGACCAGCGGTGGATACACTTCTGCTCATCTGTTACATGAAAGATTTTGTTCAGAATATCTGAGTCATTGTTAGTTTATGGATGCCAAAATTAGTGTTACAGTGGGTAGTGAATACAGGGAATCTTGATCTTCTGTCCATAGGTCAAGGAATGAAAGATGGAGTTTAATTCAGGTGTAGGCTTTTGTAAAGATAGAACAAGGAGCACTAACGCAGAGAATGGTAGACGCTGGGCATTTCTGTCGAATAGAGAGAGCCCAAGGGGTGCAGTTGCATTGCTCCTTGGAGGGGGCATCACATGTGGAAAAGGTGGCGAAAGCTGTATTTGGCACATTTGCCCTCATTGGTCAGAGGTATTTGTGAATGAGTTGATACCAGATATTGCTGGAACTCTCTTTGGAGTACTGCGTAGAATTCTGATCAATCTCGGAAAATCCAAATGGAGCAAAGATTGACAAAGTTGTTACTGACACTGGAGGATTTGATGTACAAGGAGAGGCTCCATAAGCTGAAAGCAAAACGGGAAATGAGATAGCTGTGGCAGATAAGGCGAAGGAGAATGCAAACAGATTCACTCCGGATGCAAGTACAAAAAAGCATCTAGAGACGCAATTGGGCCCTCAAACCTTAATGAGGCCATCTATGTGTGGAATCACAAGAGTTGGGCGAGACCAGAAATGAACAATTCATATCAGACTGCACTGTGGACAAAGACATTTAAGCAAAGGGAATGAAGCAGTGATGGCTTGTAAAGAGATTCCCATGCCTGAAGAGCAGTTGGTGGAGGTCTTAAAACATGAAGGTAGAGAAAGCTAGAGGTCCTGAACAAGTGTATCCAGAACATTGTGGCAAAATAGTGCCGAGAAACGGAGCAGAGATATTTGTATCATTGTTATTCGTATTCTATTGGGCGTACGTGACTGAGGGATGACATTATAAAGGTTAATAAAACCATGAGGGATATAAATAAGGGGAACAACTATGGTATCTACCCCAGAGTAGAGGAATCCATAACTAGAGGACATAAATATAGAGTGAGAGAGGAATACTTAAAAGGGATCGGAGGAGAACATTGTCCACAGAGAGGATGGTGCAAGTATTAAATGAGCGGCATAGAAGTCGATAAGTTCATGATAGGTTTGTGAACCGACAGAGAGGATGCAGAGACAGGGTTCACGTGAAAGGAGTTTTCCAAATTCAAAGCGAAACTGTGAAACATCGGGAAAACATGGGGATGTGGCTGAATATGAGCACACCGGAAAAGGATGGAGCGGAATTTAATTAAAATTGCGTTTTAGCGCATAGGATTGTGACAGGAAATTGTGGGAAAGAGTAAATTATGTGATTTCTCTGGAATGGACAAAGTCTCCACAATAAGGTAGACTGATTTGTGCCACCTGAGATACATGGTTACAGAGTGAATATAAGGTGGAACATAAATATTCAATGGCACACAACGTTTTGGGGTCTTTGCCAGAAGGGGAAAAGCAGTATGGATAACACTGATAGTAATGTATAATAAAGATATGAGCGAGAAAGCATTTGGTCTCAGTTCATGAATTAATGTCAGTATGGATGTGAGTTCTGGCTCCTACCCGCCAAGGACTCACGCAGGAGAATGGTTTTAGGGCATCTAACAGCATCTCATTGCTGATCACTGCATTGAACTGGAATTCATTGGAATGTTTAACCATGGCATTGCAATAAGTTTGGGAATCCTCAATATTCGTATAATCTTGGACCATCACATTAGCAACAGTAACATAGCAGAATGAGATTTGGGAATGTTTCTGTCAGTGTCTCTTTGAATAACACATTGTGAAACTGGCTAGGGACGTAACTATCTCAGATCAACCAATGTGTCATGAAACTGAGTGAATGAGTAATGTCACATGATGAGATCCCCTGGGAAATTTTGATGACATGCAGTTTAAAGAAAAATAAAGTTTTAAAGAAAATCACAGAAAGCTACAACTAGAATTTAAATTGCCTTTTACATGCGTTTGAGGGGAAACCTGACTGAGGGAAACTGGCTAAACAGAGAAAAATGTCTGTCTGCAAACG
>NC_057735.1:127701-133655 GCF_004010195.1 Chiloscyllium plagiosum
TCCACAGAGAGGATGGTGCAAGTATTAAATGAGCGGCATAGAAGTCGATAAGTTTATGATAGGTTTGTAAACCGACAGAGCGGATGCAGAGACAGGGTTCACGTGAAAGGAGTTTTCCAAATTCAAAGCGAAACTGTGAAACATCGGGAAAACATGGGGATGTGGCTGAATATGAGCACACCAGAAAAGGATGGAGCGGAATTTAATTAAAATTGCGTTTTAGCGCATAGGACTGTGACAAGAAATTGTGGGAAAGAGTAAATTATGTGATTTCTCTGGAATGGACAAAGTCTCCACAATAAGGTAGACTGATTTGTGCCACCTGAGACACATGGTGACAGAGTGAATATAAGGTGGAACATAAATATTCAATGGCACACAACGTTTTGTGATCTTTGCAAGAATGAGAAAAGCAGTATGGATAACACTGATAGTAGTGAATAATAAAGATATGAGCGAGAAAGCATTTGGTCTCAGTTCATGAATTAATGTTAGTATGGATGTGAGTTCTGGCTCCTACCCGCCAAGGACTCACGCAGGAGAAAGGTTTTAGGACATCTAACAGCATCTCATTGCTGATCACTGCATTTAACTGGAATTCATTGGAATGTTTAACCATGGCATTTCAATTAGTTTGGGAATCCTCAATATTCGTATAATCTTGGACCATCACATTAGCAAGAGTAACATAGCAGAATGAGTTTTGGGAATGTTTCTGTCAGTGTCTCTTTGAATAACACATTGTGAAACTGGCTAGGAACGTAACTATCTCAGATCGACCAATGTGTCAGCAAATCAAAACGTCGCACCACCCTCTGTCTCTACCTATCAAACCAATTTTATATCCGTTTGACTAGCTCCTCCTAGATGCCATCTCCTTTAACGTTGATCTGAACTGATTGCCCAGTCCACCATACGGAACGTGAAACACGGAACACAGTACAATACAACCTTTGATCCTACTCTAAGGTCAATGAAACCTGCATAGCTTTCATTTTACTATAATCTATGTGCCTATACAAGTGTCTATTAAATGTCCCTAACGTATCTGACTCTCCTCCCACCATTGACAGTGCAATTCAAATGCACACCACTCTGTGTAAAGAAGTGAAACCTGAAATCTTCCCGAGGCCTTCCAACAGTTACCCTGTTGTGATAGCTATTTCTGCCATGGTATACAATCGCTGACTATTCACTCGATCTATACCTCTCATAATCTTGTTCACCTCTATCAAGTGGCTCCACAACCTTCCTCGCTACAATCGGAAAGATCTTGGCTCCCTTAACCTTTCTTCATAACAAATACCCCGGAGTCCAGGCAGCGTCATTGTAAAGCACGTCTGTACCCACTGAAAAGCTTCCACATCCTTCCTGTAATGAAGGGACGAGAACTGAAAGCAATTTGCAAGTCTGGTCTTACCAGGTCTCGAGCGATCTACATCAAAACCACACCATTCTTAAACTCAGTCCCCCAGCTAATGAAAGCCAACACACCATAAGCCTTCTCAACAACGCAATCCACTTGTGTGGCAATTTTGAGGGATCAATGTACATTAACCCCAAGATCCCTCTGTTACTACACACTACCAAGAATTCTGCCTTGAGCCCTGTAATATGCTTTCAAATTTGACCTTCCAAAATTAATCACTTCAACCTTTCCAACTGTAGCTGCGTTTGCCACGTCCCAGCCCATTTCTGCATCCTATCAATGCCCCGTTGCAACCTACAATAGCCCTAAAAACTATCCACCACTTCATCCACCTTTTTGTCATCAGCAAAATGACTAACCCACTCTTCCACATCTACATCCAAGTCATTTATAAAAATCGCACAGCACAGAGGATCCAGAGCCGGTCCCTGCACAACACCACAGGTCATCCTGCTCCAGGCTGAATGCTTTTTGTCTATTACCACTCTCTCTTCTATAGGCCAGCCCATTATGTGTCCAGACATCCAAATTTCCCTGTAGCCCATGCCTCCGTAATTTCTGAACAGGCAATCAGCGTGTTTTGTAACAACCTGAAAGAATTCAATATACAGACCCTGGAGAGATTTCTTGGCAGGAGGAGCTTACAGGGATAGACATGATTGTCGGAATTTACAGAGACAAAAGAAGGTAGTATCATCTGGAGACGTTTAGGGCTGAAAGTGTTAGGGATTTATGAAGCTGACAGAGATAGGGAGTGTTCTAGGGGTGGTTACAAACAGAAGAATGATCGAAAGTATATCACAGGGATCACTCATTCAGCACGGGGCAGGAATGATCTCTCGAATCCCCTATGCAGTCTCAGTAAAGACCAGTCAACAGAGGTGAATGCATGTCCCTCACAATCTGGTGGCAATGAAGCCGAGAGTGTTGCGTTTCCCTGCCCAGTACTGTATCTATGCCCTGTTTTCTGGGTGTGAATATAGCAGTCCGCTCACCTCCACATGCTGTCTCCTGTGATTGATCTTACCGACTTCAGTATTTCCTAAAGGGTCCAGATCGCACTCCGAGATACCCAACCTCCCATGTGTTTCAGAGGGACGGTGTGTCTGCAACCCTTCGCACCGTTGAACATTCAGTATTAAAGCAAATGGCATTGTCAGAGTGCCAGGGAGAAAAGACTGTCACATGGTCGGTGTTAACGAAGTGGACTCTGTCAGAGTGTCAGACCTCACCTGTCAGAGACTTAGTGTTGACGAAGGAAGCACTATTGCATGGTCAGCCCTGAGAATGTGGGCATTGTTAGAAGGTCATTGTTGAGGAAGTAGGCTCTGCCAGAGGGTTTGTGTTGAGGGAGTGTTGCATTGCTGGAGTGTCAGCGCTGAGGGAGTTCCATTGTCGGAAAGGCAGTGTTACCACAGTGCCACCCTGGAAAAAGGTCAGTTCCGAGAGAGTAACACACTGTCAGACGCTCCGTGCTGAGGGAGCTCTGCAATGTGGAGCGTCAGTGCTGACAGATATTGGCATTATCGGTGGTTCAGTGCTGAAGAAGTGCAGTCATGTCAGAGGATTAACACTGAGGGAGCTCCACAGTCGGAGGATCATTGTTGAAAGAGTGGGCCCTGTAACAGGATCAGGGCTGAATGAGGGGCACACTGTTGGAAAGTAAGTAATGAGGGAGTGCCGGACATTCGGAGGTTCAGTGTTGAAGGAGTAAGCACTATCTTGTGAGGTGGGGGGCAGTGTTAATGGAGTACAAGGCTGTTGGAGAGGCTGTGTTCCCAGGGGCGTGAATATGTGAAATTGTTTACCACAAGGAGGAGTCGAGACTGTGTCAGTCAGTATATTCAAGGCTGAGATGCAGAGACAGATGTTTAGTCAGGAAGTGAATCATGGGTTAACGGGTAGAAGAAAAAACTGGAAGCAAGAATGATCAGATGAACGACGACACATTGAATGGCTGAGCAATCTTGATCGGTTGAATGATCTACTTCTGATTCTGCGTTCCTTCTCCGGAAGGAACACATGCATTTCCCAAATCTTTGTATAGTCATCTGCCTGGGGTCTTAACAAATTTGATATTTTTTCTATAACTGCAAAATTGAGAAGAGGTTGTTTGCGAGTAATCAGGCTTTTTAAATATTTGCATGTGTATCTCTATCAATGCTGCTAGCTTTACAGGTAAATTTTTGATTTCTTTCTCTCATTCAATTGTCTAATCTCGAACTTCTCCTTCTGGAAACATGTTCATAAATGCCTGTTTGGATTCAAATGAACGTAGACGCAACAACAGCAGAAAAACAGTTTATGTTAAATTTGAAACAAGGATTATTGTACCAATATTGACCGATGTTACAAGTGAAAATATATTACATAGATATTGCAAGCGATATTACAATCGTTTCTAAATTAAAATTTCTGTTTTAAATGTACCATTTGTATTATCAATGAAGCATCTCAAAGGAGGTCAACATTCAAATTAATGACGATTTGATTAAATTTTTAATGGACTGAAGCTAAAGAAATGTCAAAATTTTGAAAGCTTCAAAATGTAATTTTGATGGTATGAATGCTTTCAAGCACTTGGATTTTTATAATGCTCCGAAGATCGTGCAACATCTTAAAACGTGTTAACATGATTGACGTGTGTGATGTTGCTGCTCCTTTTACAAGTTTATGTTGCCTTCGTTTTTTTTCAGGAGGTCGAAAAGAAGTTTCCGAAATGACTGCAGGAATGTACTTGAATAAGCTTTCACGGTTAAAAGAAAAAAGTATACAACCAGGAGGGAGTCGCCAGTCCTGCAAGCTCAGCTTTACTCTGTTTTGGTTTGGTTTGATTTAAACAAGCATTCAGTTGAGCAGCAGCTGGATTCAAAGAAGTAGATCCATGCTGATCCTTCCTCTCCCTGACGTATCTCCTGTCAGACCTGTGTTTTATTTTTCTCTTTTGCCAAGGGGTGTTCATGCATATTGTTGTAAGTAGTTGGAAAAACATCATAAAGTTTGAATAATCTGTTGGGTTTTTGAATAGGTTTCGTTAATCTGTATTCTGTTCTCTTTTGTTTGTATTTCATTCTATAATCTTGCAAATACATTCCGTTTTGTTTAAAACAGACTGGTTACACCAATTGCATCATCCCTGGAATATCCACAAATCAACTGTTTAACAGAAACACGATAGTTACAGTCAGGATTAATATTTTTGAAATATTTTTTGGGCGGGGGTGCATGTCCTCGTTCAAAACACGTACCTTCGTTGCATTCTAATCACCTCCACTAACGTCGGCGATGCGTCAGGTAAAGTCCACAAAGCAAGGTTAGACAACAGATATTACCAAATATTAGATAATTATTTTGACGAATTGATAAACACTTAAGTACTGGAGAGAACTGACTTTTTTCAGAACATGATCTTTGGGAGAATTCTCGTCCATTCACTGATTTAAAAAGAACAACATCTGACGATCTCTCGACAAATACAGACCCATATGTTGAGTATGACTTGCACAATATTTCAGGATTATTCACCACTCTTTCAGACAGCTTCAACGGGATGCCACCACCAGAAACATGTTTCCTTCTCTCTTGTCAGCCTTCTGCAGGGAACCGTTCCCTCTGATATATCCTGGTCCGCTCCCTATCCACCGTCGACCTCACACCCGACAGCATTATGGCACATTCCCATGTAACCACAGATGGTGTATTACCTGCGGATTACTTCGCCCCTCCTCAGTACCTGTGGGCCTGAAAAAACTTTCCAGATGAAGCACAGATTTACCTGCAATTCGCTCAGTATAATTGTTTAGTCTGGTACATTTGTTGCTTAATGTAGTGTGCTCTATATTTCCGAATCGAAGCACAGACTGAGTGACTGCTTTGTGAAATCCAAACATTTCTTCCACAGAGCTAAATTCCATAGTTTTCCTTTGTCTGCCACTTCAAGACTATGACGCAGTTCCCGAGACAACATATCCATTACAGGCTTGCTGCCGTGCTTCAGTGAAGTTCAGCGCAAGCTTGAAGAATAGGACTTGATTTCCTGCTTCAGAAATATGCAGCATTCTGTTTTCAAAATCGATTTCAGCAATTTTAGGCCAAAGGCTTTCCCCAAGTTTTCCACCGCTTGAACAGACCTGCCCTTACTAACACACAGTCTACCATTATGCACAACCCCTTGTTAGACACGAGCAGAAGCCGTAAGATTTATAAAGGTAATTGCTGTTCCCTTTTTTGTCGAGCCAACAGGTTTGCTTTCTCTCTGGGCTCTATATCGCTACCTATCATTTACTCCTAATTTCCTCTCGCTTCTCTGCATTCTACATTTAAAAAAAAACATTGTTAGAGCTACGATAAGTTCTTTCGAAGGGTCACTGGACTCAAAACGTTAAATGATTTCTCTCCGCAGATACTGCCAGACAGGCTGATTCCTTCCAGCAACTTCTGTTGTTGCTTCTGCTTTCCAGCTTCAGCAGTTCTTTCTCGTTTGTGTTTCGTATGTTGTATCTTAATATTGCATTTTCTTTTGTTT
>NC_057735.1:134133-135132 GCF_004010195.1 Chiloscyllium plagiosum
GGCTGGAATCAAACCCAGGTTCCAGCTGCGGTTAGGCAGCAGTGCTAATCACTGAGCCACATTTCCACCCCGTAGCATCTGGATTAATTAGTTTTAGCCTTTGTATTTAATACTGTACAGTTACTGTCAGCCTGTCTTGGTATGTCTGGCTGTTTTGTGCTGATATTCTGTTTTCTACCTCACGTACGGACAATTGTTCGTTACTTTATGCCTTTCAAATTGCTCTCAATCCTGAGAAATATTTTTCTGCCTTCCTTCCAAGTGATTTGCTTCGGCATAATGCAATCGTAAAATAAATTTGGTAGACATCGTCGATTCACATTTTCAACTGAGATCTTCAAGGCATCTTCAAGGAATCCTGATGAAGGGCTTTTGCCCGAAACGTCGATTTTGCTGCTGCTCCTCGGATGCTGCCTGAACTGCTGTGCTCTTCCAGCACCATTGATCCAGAAACTGGTTTCCAGCATCTGCAGTCATTGTTTTTTCCTCTCTGACAAATGAATATGTCGGTGTTACAAGCTTCAGTTGTGGAGAACAAGAAATGAAAAATACCCTGTCGCCATGCCAGGCAAAGGAAACAGAAAGTAAACTAACATTTTTTGATACGTTTTTACAGGATTTTCCGCCCAACCAACAGGTTCGCATTCATGGGGTCTTCTTGAGTCTGCTATGTTCATTTTGAGCCATGGCAGAGAGCAGATGAATGAGGTTGTTGGAAGATGATTCGGATGATACACTATGCGAATGTAAGACAGATAGAAGTAAAAAGAAGAAAATGGCAGGAACTTGTCCGAGGTCCATGAACAAATCCATTGCATATTCAATGTAGATATTCAATCTGCGTCTCCAAAAATGTTTCGTAAACATTACAAAACGTAGTCTTCCGCAAAAAATATCCAGATTTGATATAATCTGTGAAAATAAAAATTGTAGTCTTCCTTTTTTAACAGCATTAGCTAAGTTACATGCTTGGCTTTTTTTTTGTTTTAAAGTTTGGTC
>NC_057735.1:135632-151646 GCF_004010195.1 Chiloscyllium plagiosum
GAGGGAAACATTCCCACCAAAGTGATAAGTCACAGATAGATCTGCCCCGATCAATATCGGTAGTACGACCCAGCACACAGTCCTGGCGGATGGAATGTCTCAGCTTCATATTGAAGATACTGCCCACTGTGTCATGTGTCACTACCCCCTGCAATGCGGAACATACGCCTAAATGCCCGAGCATGGAACCTTGTGGTCCACGAGGCACTGTGGGCTATCAGCATCTGCAGCATCAATCGCCTTCTTTCCATCAGAAAGCCAGAAGTGGGCTGTTCACTGATGGTTCCAAAAAATTCAGCACTATTCACAATCTCACCTGCACTGGAGCAGGCTATTCAGGCCATCAAGAGTTTTAAACAGGAACAGAGTGAGGCCAATCAGCCATTCAAGACTAATACTGAGTAACTGGAGCCACCTGTTACACAGGAAATGGAAAGGGATGTTTAGCCTTTTAAACCTGATGCACAGCAATATTGGGTTACTGACTGGTTACTGAAATCGGGAGCAGAAAAAAATCAGGGATAAATTAGTCTTTATCATTTTAACACAAAGAGGCGCCTGCCGTGAGACAGCAACAAGAGCTGGGGCCTCATCTATTTGCAAATTATATCATCTCTAGATAAATGGAACAAGTGTATTCTAGCTGAGTTCAGCAGGAACTGAAGTTATCAAGATATGGGAAAAAATCTCTAATTGGATTATCAATGGATAACAATTTTTCAGCTGGAATATAACAGGAGTAACCAAGAACCTGTAATTGTTTTCTGGAGGAATAAAAGGCTCTGTATTACATAAAAGGATTACAGGACTTACAGATGCAGTGTGTACTGGAGAGCTCAATCTGACCCAGTCCGAAATGGGAAGTGTTGCTCCAGTACCCTGACGGACTGCTCTCTGATGTTCCCAGTGGCCCAATTTTCCTTCAGGATACGATGTTTTGGTGCTTTTGGTTGACGCTAGCGTGTGATGATCAGGAGGATGTTTTGAGCCGTGCATCATGGGACATCCTTTCTTTCTCTGTTGAGGGACGATGACGATGGGAATGGCTGACTGCTTCTGAATGATGAGGGTGTGGTAGCTGCCAAGACAGTGGGTGTTCCCAACATAATGTATTGTGCGTGGTCACACTGCAACATTAATGAAGTGAGAGGCGAAGGGTACAATCACAAAAATGAGAACAGAAAATAAAGACATTGCTAGACAAGCAGAAATGGTTAGTTGCATCACATTCTGAATGCACAACAGAGAAGTATTAACTCAGAGGAATTATATACTCAGCCCGGAGAACTGTATAGATGAAGTTCTGTTCAATTCACCCTAGCAATCTGCGGAGGGCAGAAAACTGTGCAGACCATAGCAGCACATTTATCCATAAACCATGACTAGATATCTCTCCAACCTTCGGATCAGTCCAGAGCAAAGCAGCCCATTCATCTATTAACCCATATTTATTATCTTTGCAGCACGGAGCTGTGCAGACCACAGCAGTGCATTGATATACAAAACCCGGACTAGATCTCTGCCCAGACCTAGGTGCTATGCTGATCACAGCAATGCAATGATCTATTAAAAACTGACAAGATAACTATACAGCGCTGGGATTTTGCATAACACCGAAGTGCATTTATCTATAAACGCAGACTGCCTATCTATCACGCTTTGGGAGCTGTGCAGACCACAGAAGTGCATTGATCTGTAAACTCGGACTCGGTATCGAACCAACTCCAGGAGGTATGCAGACCACAATGCTGCATTGATCTCTAAACATGGAATAGATATCTTTCCAGCACAGGGAGCTTTGCAGACCACAGTAGTGCATTGATATATAAACCCGGACTAGATATCTGCACAGCATCGAGAGCTGTTCAGATCACAGCAGTGAATTGATATAAAAACCCGGACTAGATATCTGTCCAGCACGGGGACTATGCAGAACACAGCAGTACAAATGTCTTCAATCCAATTTGAGTGAAACGGTTTGGAAGAGGTAACCATGACTTTTATTGTGCGTTCGCTAACTTTCACTATTTGTTAACGTACTTTTCCAAATTACAGCGAGAATGGACTGTAAAGTCCTGAAACAACCCCAAAGGCTGCATATAGGCCAGTATTGGCATGTTCCATCTCCTTCTGTTAATATCTCAGTGATAGCATTGCACGGAATCGGCAAAAGCTGCTCTGAGTCTCCAAAGTCATTATTTGAAGAAGGAAACAGCCGGGCTATATCCTAAATATGGCGGCAGAGTCGAAATATTCCAGCTGGAGCTCGTCTGCTCCGTTCGTTCTTTGTGTCTGTCTTTTTATTCTACTGTCTGAAGAGTTTTTTTCCTTCATAAATATTTAACATTTTAGTTACTCAGATGGGTATGGAGGAGGTCAGTCCAAGAGTGGAGGCTGCAAAGGGGAGGCAAGGTGGCGAGACCTCAAACACAGTGCAACCTGGAGATTGGGAATCGTGCGGTCTGGAGTCTGCGCCCAGTGCGGTCTGTAACCTGGGCCCGGTGCGGTATGGAGACTGGAGCCAGTCGTCTGGAGACTGGGCCCGCTGTGATCTGCAATCTGGGACTGGTGCTGGCTTGAGACTGCATTCAGTGCGGTTGGGAGACTTGGTGCTTGCGCACACACTGACCTCAAATGATTGTAAATACACAGGTCAATTTTTAATTCATTTTATTTCTTCTACTGGACTTTGATTTATTATTCTTTCCATTTCGTACCAAATACTTTCTATCAGTACCTAGATTCCTTGCACCAAACATGGAGCCATAATCGAGGACATTCCAACATTTGCACTGCACTCATTCGAGTCCACGTTACAATGAAACTAATTCAGTTCAAATGTGAGAGAGTTACTGTCTTTGATGTCTTATCCAAACAAAGCTGCTGCTTGTGCATTGGCTTGCGGCGGTCAGCAGAGGCTGGTATTACATCAATTTAAACTCAAGAGGGAGAGACAGTTGGAGAGAGAGTCAGAAAATTAGGGGAGACATCTTGATCCCGGTTTCAATCTATTCACTTCTAAAACTGCAGAAAAACAAATGCTCAGAAATGCAGATGCAGAGATACACACATTGACACACTAAAGTACACACACAGTGACAGAGCAAACACAGACACACACACACACACAGACACATGCAGACATTCGGCCCCTCAAGCCTGTTTTGCCACTCAGTAAGATGCTGGCTGGTCTAATCTTGGCCTCATTTTTATTTACTCTTGAGAAATAATTTAGGGCATTTGACTGTGCTTTTTATGTGGGAGCACAGTGGAACCAGTGACCGTAATTCTATAAATTTGAAAATATTTCTGGAAAACGATAGTCATGGTTTGGTACTGATATGTGGTTGGCCAATTTTGATTCTATTAGGCAGGAAATTTGCATATTGTGTGGTGAAAACTATTCACAGATAAAGTGACTCCTGGCAAATGTGAGTCTTTCAAAAGAGAGGTATTGAGAGTTCACGGTCAGCAGGATCCTATTAGTGTGAAGGGCAACGCTAACAGGAATAGGGCACAGGGCATGAAGTGGTTTTCAGGCTCTGGTGAAGGAGAGAAAGGAGGCATATGCTCGGTATAGGCAGCCCATTTCATGTGAATCACTGGAGGAGTATATGGGATGTTGGGATACACTTACCAGGGAAGTCAGGAGGGAAAAGGGGACGTGAGATAGCTTTGTCAAATTAGGTGAAGGAGAATTGAAAAATATCCTACAAATATGTTAAGAGCAAAAGAGAAACTAGGCAGAGATTAGGGCCCCTCAAAAATCAAACAAGTATGTGGACCCACAGAAAGTGAATTAGTTAGACTCGGTTAATTGTCACATGAACTCACCTGAGGATAGTGTTAAGTTGTCAAGTCGCCACATGTGACGCAAACTTAGGTATAAAGTTTCAGGTACAGAATCTCTGTCCAAAGTAGAAAAATAAAGAAAACAATGTTAAAATGTAAAACATTATTGCCATTCGTATAAAAGTTGAAAAATAGAGAAACACAGCAGGTCCACAACACAGTCCATAAGTGCCTCCCATGATGCGTTTACACTCCTCAAAAGTAGTCTACCTCCCCCACTCCCGTGCCTTCCAGCCTGCTGCTACGTGATGGGTGAGGTCCCCCGCAAATATATCGGATCAATATCTACTCTGGAAAACGATACGGGAGCGAGGAATGTTTCGAAACGTGGTCACATTACAGAAGAGGAAGTGTTGGAAGTCTTATAATGCATAACCGTAGATAAATACCCAAGACCTGTTCCAAATCATTGTGGGAGACTGGGGAAGAAAATGCGTGGCTCCGAGCTGAGGCATTTATATCATTGCTCTCAATTCTGAGGAAGGTTCACTGGACCTGAAGCATTAACATTGATTTATGTACACAGATGTTACCCACACCTGCTGAGCTTTTCTCGCAACCACTATGTTTGCGTCTGATTTACAGCATCCGCAGTTTTCTCAGTTTTTATTTGCACTATTGAGAGCCATGGGTGAGGCGCTGGACGACGAGAAGACAGCCGATGTTGGGACATTATGTTCAAAAGGCTGCAAGCAAAAGCCAAGGAAGGACAGGTTAGCGAGTCTCAGGTCACGGCTGATTAAATGTTTGGAGGAGATTTGGAGAGTCAACATTTAATATGCATTCGGAAAGTCAAAGACTGATGTTTTCACAGTAAGTATGGTTTGGTGTGTGGAAAAACATGTCTCATAAACAGGATTGCAATTTATGAAGAGGTGACCAAGAAGATAGATGAGGTAAAGCAGCATACTTTTTTTGCGTGCGTCTTAGAGTGGCGCCAAAAGTCTGCTTGGTACACTGGATAATAAGGTTAGCTCACAGGGGATCAGGGTGAGCTAGCCAATTAGATATCCAATTGGCTTGACAGTAGAGGATAGAGGACGCTGGGATAGACTTGTTGTTCGGACTGGAGGCCTGAAAATCAGCGCTGTGCCACAAAGACCAATGGTGGGTCAACTATTGTTCTTTACTGTTATAGAGGATTTGTCTGCGAATATGGATAACGTGGATAATAAGTTTGTAGATTACATCAAAAGTCATAAAGTAGTGGTCAGTAAAGTAGGTCATCTCACAGGACAAGGAGATGTTGATCAACTGGGCAAGGGGACCGACGAATGACAGATGGCAGATAAATGTGAGTTGTTTCATTTTGTTAGACAAACTAGGGCAGAATTTACACAGTTAACGGTAGGGCCCGAGAGAGTCTTATCAATCCGAGAGACCAACAGGTTCTGGTGAATAATTCCTTTAAAGTGGAATCACAGACAGAGCAGGGAAGAAGGCGTTCGGCACGCTTGATTTCATCAGTGAGAGCATTGATTATCGGAGCTGGGACATCATGTTGTGGCTTTAAAGATAATGATAAGGTTACACTTTGAATACTGAGTACAATTCTTGTCACCCTGCCATAGAAAGCATGTTGAACCTGGAGAAAGGGACGAAAATATTTGAAATGATGTGATGTAGAGGGGAGTTTTTGAGGTATACCGACAGACTGGGATTTTGTTCGTTTTTGTAGGAGGTAAAGCGGTGACCATACATAGGTTTATAACGTCATGAGCGACATGGATAGGGAAGCTTAGCAAAAGTTTTTTTTCCCAGTGTGGGCGTGACAAAAATTGACTGTGTAGGTTTAAGGTGAGAGTGGCAACATTTAAAAGCGATCTAAGAGGCAGCTGTTCCTGACAGGGGGTGGCGTATTTATATAAAGAGTTGTCAGAGCAAGTGGCAGAGGCTCGTGCAATTACTTTTAAAATACATTAGTCTTGCCTAAGAATAGGAACGTTTTAGTGGGGCATGTTCAAAAATCAGCCAAATAGGACTAGTTCAGTTTAGGAACCTTGGTTAGCATGGACGAGACGTTCTGAAAAAGCTGCTTGCGTAACCTAAGAATCTGAGACACTATGATCTATAACTCCTCTTTTATCATCAATTCCATGTTGCCATCAACTCAATTCCAAATCCAAAATACTCTTCATTAATTATGAGTAGCGTATTCCGATTATTGATGTAAGGCCACATCATAAGAAAAACAGTTATATTCAACCACGATCTATAACTTTTCGCCTGGGATAATCCGACTGTCTACCATTACCACCATGCTGATGTGTGGTTCAGTGTCAAGTGCGGATGAACATTCCAGCGTCAGAACAGCGGGATATAGGTACAACAGTGTTACTTCTGCAACCATAATTACTTTTTCAAGGTAAATGAACTTACACCAGTGTATAATTGTTTCAACCAAGAAATGAGTTAACAAGAATGAAAACTATGTGAAGGAAATATGCAATCGTATTTCGATTAGGTAAAATGTGCATGCAAGAATGAAATGTGCCTGCAAACAATGGTAGATTTTGCAGGCAAATAGATATGGTGCTGTGAGGGGAGGGGGGTTAAGTTAGTTATGCTCGTACAAACAGTAGATATAAGCAGCTGTTTCCCGCTTCTGCAAAAACAAGAACAAACCACAATTAAGAGTTCACAAGGCTCAGTATGGATGAAGAATGGGAGGAGGGAAGAGAAACGAATTATGTAAATATTCTGTACTCGTTAAACTCAGTGTGTGTCTGCCTACCTTCGGAAACAGTAGACACCACACCCCTCTTGGAAGAGCGTAATTAACGATACAATTGCTTCAGATCTTGTCTCGGACTGAAATTATTGAAGTGAGTGAGCTTCGATTCTCACAATTTTGGGCCGTCCAGGATATACTTCCATCGCCTGGGGGAGTGGCTGGTCCTGGACACTGGGAAGAGGCGTCCCGTTCCCGATTGAGGAGCGGTCTCGTGTCCCGGTTTGGTCCGCTCCCTTCGTCGACTGGTACGAATCCCACAAGAAAGACATCTGAATCAGACAGTGAAAGGAGGTTGATAGAAACTCCGGCAAAAAGCGACCAGGCAACTCTGTGCACAGACCAAGGTAAGAAAATTGATTTCAAGTACTGCCTTTGGGGTCTGGATTGAGTTTTAGTAGTTAATAAGGGACTAATGAAGGAATTCATCATGGGCTGTGCCGAGGGAATGGTAAAAGCCTCCGGTAAAACAAAAGAAAAAGGCAATGGAAATGGAGGTGTGGTCCCTGACAACATCCGTCCAGAATGTCATTGGGCAGGATGTTGTGGAATTCAAAAAATAATACTTGTAGAAGGGAAAAAGATAGGGAAAAGACGATTAAATATTGCTGCTTTGTATGGACTAAGGAATCCATTCTTCGTCTGGCGGACGCGGGTTTGTAAGTATTTGAATTTATATGTCAATGGAAAACAGCTTTACAGTCAGGCGGAATCTTATTATACTTCGAATCGGAAGGGCTAGTAGCTGAAGGGCTACTTTGTAATTAAATCATGGCCAGACACCCAGAAAAAAAATCAAAAGAGGGGTGAAACGAGGAGCACCTAGAGGTGTTATGGCGGGAAGCTCAGAAAGTGTCTGTGAGATCCGGGGTGTGGGAGAGAAAAAGAGAGAGACAAAAGAGCTGTACAGCTAACGGAATGTTTAACCCTTTGTGATTCGGTTTGAATGCACATTTGTTTGTTGGTGATTGAATGTTTGTGCTTTGTTCCCTGGAGCTTGAGATCCAGGACTGTTTTGAATCTGATTTCTATTATGGAAATGTAACATGATTTCTTTTAATGTTAAGGATTTTACTGTGATTATGAAATAAAATGTTAACTCCTGTTCTTTTTGCAGGTCATGACTGCCTTACAATCAATTTCTGACTAATCTCTGTTATCCTGACATAAAAGCGATTTCTGGAGGACAGTTGAAGTTTCAGTTCAACATTAGATTGTAACATTAAAAAAAATCCTATGGTTAATATCTTTGACCTTGGGTTCGGCCGTTATTCATGCATTAGAAGTTTTTTTTTCTAACTTGAACAGAAAAATCATTTTTGGCAACTCCGGTTATTTAACAACCTAGAGCATTGTAATTGAGCCATGATTGGTCAGAACTAATTAAGAAACATATTTTTTTAAATTTAAAACTGGGTAATTTTCGTAGATTTCAAAGTTGGGAGCTGTATGCATTTTACATTTTAAATATTAAATACTGAATAAATGAATTTATAATATGTATATACATATTTACAAGTAAGGTTGCAAAATGTATAGTTAGGAACAGGCTTTAAAGTTATACAAGCATAAATTGATGAATTGTTATTTGAAGTTATAGGGAGCAAGAAATATTGCAATATTTCTTGTAAAAAAAATCAAGGTCTAAACAAAATATTAGGTGATGAAGAATGGTCATTAGGTGTTCTGAAAGATTGTCAATTGGCTAAATCGGGTCAGCAATTGATCTGGCAACGTAATATGAGAAGTAGAATCAAAAGACAAAAATAATGATAGCCACTGTTCATGAGATAATAAAGAAAAGGACAAAACTAAAAGGAGAATGAAACCGGAATGGTGGCGGGCAGCATGCTGAAAGTATAAGGAGGAGATGTTAAGTAGTCTGGTGGACAGGAACAAGGATCGAATTGGAAATCCCCACTGGCTGGATGTTATTACTATGGAAAGACAGGATACTTTGAGAGAGAGTGTCCAGATCTGAAAAAGGAAGTAAAGGCAGTACCGTTTATGAACCTTAATGCAAAATAGGGGTGTCAGGGTTTCCTGCTCCCGGGTATCTACCAGGAACCGTTGATAAATTCAAAGGTGGGACTTTATAAAGAGGACGTAGTTTTTCTAGATTATAAGTGGGCAGAAAGGTCATCCTTGAAATATTAAGCCAAAGGCAGCCGGAACAAAAGAGTTAATTGGATTATAGCGACAGTTTTGTGATGAGAGGCAGGAAGAATCAGTTTTGCGCTCATGACAAGATACTGCCACCAAAATTGGGCATTGAGTTAACTGCAAATGGGGCTATGAAATCTGTTGAGGTTCTTAAAAATGAATGTGCTCGAGAACAAACATTTACAGAAACAGAATGAGAAGTCACAAGTGACTGATAAACAAACAGAACTGCGCAATCACAGTTATAAAAAGGTTTCGGTTGTTTGTTGCGTTTCCACCCTGAAATACAGATAATGATTTTGGTATTTATAAAATATATATTTAATAGCTAATATTTATAATGAAGCAATTGTGTTAGCCTGAATCAATATTAATTGTCTAGATCCCTTCTCGCATTCTCAGTGACCTGTCGTATTGATGCATGGTTAATTTAAAACACGATTGCATTTATTCATTGTTAATTATAGAATAGAAAGCTACATTACTGGCTGATGAGCTAACTAAAGAAGCATCCCTGAATCCACAGGAATCGGTGGTTTATTCCTTAATACCTACTGTCGCAGGTCCTCGGGAAGCTCCTGTTTCTGGCCACTGCCAATCCCAGAAAGTTTAGATTTGTTCTTAAAGAAGCATATACTGGGCTTGTCCTCCTCTTTGTCTTTCCTCAGGAAACAGTGTTTATTGGCACAGACTCCGCCTTTGATTTCGCTGTTCATCCGATTCGACTGGGAGATTGGGTCTTTCTAAAATCATGGACAGAGACTAAAATGCAGCTAGACTGGGAAGGGCCGTACCAGGCTCTTTTGACTACCGAAACAGCGATAAGAACGGCAGAAAATGTCTGAACTCCCTACACTCTGACCAAAGGGGCAGTGGAATCTCCAGTTAAGGAAGAACGCTGGACAGATAAATCAACGCAATAACAACTGAAACTCAGGCCAAAGAGACTTTGAGTTACCGATTATATAGGGGCGAGGCGAGCGCGGGAGTTTGTCTGTTGGATGATGTATTAAATCTTTTGGTGATTCAGCACGATTTTTAGAATGGTGGGGATTCTTAGGGTTATGATACTCTTAGTATTGGGATTTTGTGAAACATTATTTTCATATGTCTTATGAACGATTCCTGAGTCTGATAATCTGCAAGTAAGAGCCGCAAATGTATCCAGCTTATTAAACTGAGGGGATGTAAATAATCAGAGACAGTACATCAGCTCTGAGATACATTTTAAGTCCTACAGGGATGGCCTTGAGGATGGTTCTTGGTATAATCGTCTCGTCACAGTACACCGACCCCTCCCGACCAGCTCACGATTGTCCTGGTAAAAAGTGTAACCCAGTATACCTAACGATAAAGAAAATCACATGGCACGAAGCAATTCTGGGAGGGGGTCACCTGTGAGATACAATTAAATGAAACGTTTGGGATAGAAATGTCAGCTAACAGGAAGGATTTCTCGAGCTGTTGCGTTCGAATTAGCGGAAGAAAGGGAAAACGGACAGAACTACTGCATAATAAGATACAAGACTTTGCCCTTCCTAACGACCCAAAGGTGGTAAATGGTATAGAGGTAAAGCACTTGAAACAGGCCATCAAAATAGAAACTAGATACAGGGATGTAAATGCCTGGGTTGAATGGGTAAAGTATACTGTAAAAAGTCTGATCAAGAGCAATTGCGATGCATGTGCCTCCGGTAGACCAGAGGCCCAGGTGGTCCCCTTTCCGCTCGGGTGGAAGCGAGACAGGAAGGGCATGAAATGTATGATAGCCCTGTATCAGGATAAGACTGCATGGAATGATAGGAATTGTAACTCCCGATCTCTAATGTTCCCTCCCTTGGAAAAGAAAGACTTAGAATCTCCCCCTATGTTCTCAGCCACGTCGTGTGTGGGTAGACGAGGTACAAATTGGTCTAGAGATTTGGTGGAGCTGAAATTATGTACACAGATTAAGAATGTCACCGAAACGGACAAGGGAGGGAACTATTCAGCAATAAAGGTTCCTCGAGCGGATCTGTGGTGGTTTTGTGGAGGTAAAATATTCAGATCCACCCTACCTCCAGATTGGAAGCATATGTGCAATTTTGCAATGGGCAAATACATTTACCCTGGCATTTGAGAAATAAAAGATAGTAGGGAAAAGGGGAAGCAGTAAGAGATCACTGTTAGATATTTCATTCAATGACAGGATTTATCTCAATTCTGCAGGAGTCCCTGGGGGGTACCTGATGAGTTCAAGGCCCGCAACCAGGTTGCAGCAGCTCTTGAGCCACCTCACTTCTGGTGGGTAATTATTAAGAAAAATATAGATTGGATAAATTGCATTTTCTATAATAAACAGTGATTTATAACTTACGCAAGAGATACGGTTAAAGGAGTAGCAGAACCGCTTGACGCGACAAGTATGGTCGCATGGGAAAACAGAATGGCCCTTGATATGATATTAGCCTGAAAAGGGTTTGTGTGTGTGTATGTGTGTGTGATGTTACTAATAAGCTGTTGTACCTTTATCGCTAATAACACTGCACCTGATGGTTCAATTACTTAGACCTTAAGGGGATTGACTACCTTAGCAGAGGATCTGGCTGAAATCAGGAGTAGACACATCTCTCACGGGATGGATTTAATCATGGTTTGGAAAATGGAAGGCGGTGATGGTTTCCATCCTTACTTCCCTGATAGTAGTAGCCGGGGTATTGATAGCCAATGGCCGTTACATCATACTGCATACTCGAGGGCTCGAACAAAGACTGATTGAGACAGCCTTAATGAAACAAATGCCCCCAAAGAGCAATCGGAAAGGAAGGCCCTACCTGTTAAACAATGAAGGAATAATTGACCGCGGGGAGATTTCCAAAGTAAATGAAATTTCGGGAAAGATGCTTGTCAACTTGAAAGCGACATATAAGAAAAATGCAGAAGATAGCAAATGATAATTAAAGAAAAAGGGGGAAGTTGTGGGTTAAGCAGTGTTACTTCTGCAACCATAATTACTTATGCAAGATAAATGAACTCACACTAGTGTGTAATTGTTTCAACCAAGAGCTGAGTTAAGAAGAATCAAGACTATGTGAAGAAACTATATATAATTGTTTTTGTATTAGCTAAAATATGCATACAAG
Organism: Chiloscyllium plagiosum; assembly: GCF_004010195.1. NCBI lineage: Eukaryota > Metazoa > Chordata > Chondrichthyes > Orectolobiformes > Hemiscylliidae > Chiloscyllium > Chiloscyllium plagiosum. The sequence continues at coordinate 147,501 of NC_057735.1, forward strand.
AATGAAATATGCATGCGAGCAATGGCAGATGTTACAGACAAATAGATAAGGTGCTGTGAGGGGAGGGGTTAAAGTTAGATATGCTTGTACAAACAGTAGTTATAAGCAGCTGTTTCCCGCTTCTGTAAAATCAAAAACAAACCACAATCAAGAGTTTATAAGGCTCAGTATGGATGAATAATGGGAGGAGGGAAGAAAAACGAATTACATAAATATTGTGTACTCGTTAAACTTGGTGCGTGTGTGTGCCTACCTTCGTAAACAGTAGACACCACACCCCTCTTGCAGCGTAATAAACGATACTACTGTTTCAGATCTTGTCTCGGACTGAAATTATTGAAGTGAGTGAGCTTCGTTTCTCACAGAACCATGTGAACTGAAACCTGATGAAAGCCCGTTAATGTTACAGCGATTGACTGCTTACATTGCAAACAACAGAACTAACATCTGACAGATAGTGCGAAATTATCCAAATATTAACGAATCAGATGGAATCTCTGCAGTCTTGCTACATAATAAATGAACAATTAAGGAATTCACTGGAGTAAATGGCTCAGTTCAAAATTGAGCCATCAAAAATATTGGAACAGCCCTGCACATCGTTGCAAAAGCCAAGGATTTAGCATCTGCACCATCCTCAGTCAGATGTGCTGCGTTCATGATACATTTACGCTCGTCATGATGCCCACCGAATCACAGACGTCAGTCGACAACTAATTTGCTATACGTGACATGAAGAAGCAGCTGAACACTGTAGCTACGACAACGGCGATTGGCCCTGACACCATTCCTGCAATAATACTGAATACTTGTGCTGCAGACCCTGGGGAAGCCATTTCAGCCCAGCTCCAAATCTGACATAGCCCTAGCAATGTTGAACATTGCTCCACTATGTCCATTCCCCTCAGAAGAGAATAATGACAGTCAGACCAATTACCACCCTCTCAGTTCCATCACGATAGTCACAATCGTAGGAGTACTTTCTGACAGCACATAAATAACATGCTCAGTGTGGTTTCTGAGAGGTGCCCATGCGGAGATGGTGTTGTTGTTGAAACGTCACCAGATTACGAATCCAGACCAGACCAAAGCTACAGCAGATAAAGGAAGTCAAAAACAATTCTCAAAATAACAACATGTAAAATCTGATGTCAGTAACAGTAACCTTGAAGCCAATGTCGATATTAAATACCAATTTCCTTCCCCAATGCACTTTCAGGAAGTAAATCTCCCGTGCTTTCCTTGTCGAGACTAAAACTGACTCCAGACACACAGGCATGTGATAAACTCTTCAATGGTCTCTGAAGTAGCCAAGCAAGACACTCAATTGTATCAAACTGATCCGAAATCTGAAAGGATAAATCCATAAAAAACACCTGCCACCAGCCTCGGTATCGGAAAAGGGAATTGGAACATATTCCTGTCGACTCTGCAGTGACTTCTTTCCTGACATCTGAGAGCTTGTGACATTTTCAGAGCTTTCCACAGACTGCATAGAAAAATTGGGAAACAAGTAGGCCATTCAACAAATTGTGCCTCCCCCATTTTAGCTCATGGCTGAATATCTTCTCAATTCACTTTTCCCACACAAACTACGTAACAGGTTATGTACTTAACCATTGCGAAATATCAAATAATTTCTGCAGTAATCCCTTAGTTCGATTTTGCCCCCCATTCAATATACAAGCAGTTCTCCTGTAATGTGTGTCCATTAAACACAATTTGGCTGTAAAGCGATTAGTGAATTGTGGACCAGTTCTTTATAAAACAATCATCCTTTCTCTGTTATGTGATCCCATCCCCATTACCAGCTGAACGGCAAAACGCGCCCTTAGGATCCTCTGTCTGAAAAACACACATTCAGTGTGTTCAGCTAACTTAGGAATACCATCCGCTTTACAAGCCTTCAAACTGAGGCCGAAAACTTGGAACTGTGGTCTACATTTAGAAGGAACTTGATTTCAAACCAGGGGGGAAATTTTGATGAGGATTGGAATTGCACGTCAGCATCACGTGGTCAGTCGGCTTGCGCGCTTTCTGGTGAAGAGCTTCATGAAAGGAAGAGTACTGTAGTCAGTGATTGTCGTGTATAGTGTTAAATTCACTGTATTTTTTTTAGTTTCACTATTCCCTGAATACGGAAAATTATTCTCATCTCAACGGAGAACGGCCTGTCTGTATCTAATACTTTGACTCCTTTTTTAGGACCACGCAGCCAGGAACATTTACACCCTGCTCTAATTTGTCTCACCCTGTCAGTGTTTCATGTATTTCACTGAAATGTATCGTCATTTTCCTAAACCCCATCGAATACAGGCCCATTCGACCAAAACACCACTTCCAGACCAGGGCTGTAATCCCAGAGATCAGTATAGTCATCGTGCACTGTACTTCCTTAATGTCAGGTTTTGTCTTTATTTCGTGAAGAGACCAATGCTGCACACAAGACCGCAATATGACCGAAATCACGTCTCAGCGAGACCCTGTACAACTGTATTAAAACAACCTTACCCTTGAGAAAAATTGAGGACTGCAGATGCTAGAGATCCGAGTCAAGAGTTTGGTACTGCAAAAGCACAGCAGGTCAGGCAGCATCTGAGGATCTATGTACACTGGACACAGTAGCAATGCCATTCCTACTATTAACCCATGGCTTCAGAACTCACCGCCCTGAAGGGACCTCGGTATCTGTGCAGAATTGAACAAAAATACAGTGTCACACGCTTTTTCGATCAATAGTTTTCAACTAATTCCATTTAAAATGGTAGGTTGCTATTCTAATTTTTCAACCAATGTGCACAATGTCACATCTATCCACATTTATCTTCATCTACCACCTATTTGCCTATTCACTCCACTTGACTCAATCACCTTGGAGCTTTTTTCACATCCTCCTCACCCACTCACAATCCGACATCGGTTAGTGCCGTCAGCAGGATTGCAAATTTTGCATTTGCTTCCCTTAACTATTTGTTTGACGTGTATTGGCTATTGCTGGGGTCAAAGCCCCGATACTTGTACACTCCACGAGCCTTTATCTACAATAAAATGATCCTTTTATTCCGGTCTTTCCGGTTCAAGGCTTTAAGTGCTAGAACTTTTCCGCTCCAACCTCTTTTCGTTATTTTCTTATTTTCACACCGTCCTTTTTCTTTACTGAACGTACTGACGTCGTGAATTTAAAGGTGTCTACTGCACCTTTAAGAAAGTGAAAGCTGACAAACACCTGTCATGTCACAGCGTGTGCTGGAAGATTGAAAGATGTGACATTTTGGCTGTAATGTAGACACCCTGATGTTCTCACAGTCGTAAAAACTTGACTAAGCAGTTTACATTATGCCCCAAATTACAAAAACCTTAATCGAATTTGTATTTGACTGCTCGGACAACACCGAAGCAATGAGACGATCCAAAATTTCGGGGTATAAAAAACAGGCATTTTGGACAGTTGGGCGGAGAAAGAGCAATACTTCCCACAGTCAGACAGACTGCTCACAAACCCTCTCTCGAAAAGGTACATTCTTCCGTATGAAATAGCTTTGCAGCAGAAGACCAGAACACGAGGGAGATCGAAAAGCAGAAGGAATGCGCCACTGCAGACGACAGCCAGTGTCTGGTTTAGAAAATTGATTTTCTTCAGCTTTAAAAGGGGATCTATTGGATCAGTATATTGTTATAGAGTGGGAGGGGGATAACAAATCTTTAAAAGAAAGGAGGCTTATACTTGTAAATAGTTGTTGTTTAGTGTTCACTTTCTATGTAAAAGAATGAAAAATGTTATGTATTTTATTTAAGTAGTGGAATTTGGGGAGTGCGCCAACCTTCATACCTTAACAGATTACGAGGCGAAGTGAGCTTTTCAATATGTTTGGTATAATTGTAGGACGAGTTTACCACCGTGTTGAAACACTTATCTTGTGGCGTGGACAGCATCAGAAGTTGCAATTGCCCAACCTGTGGACTTTGAGCGAAGTCAGGGCATAGCTCTCAAGGAGTCAAAATCCTTATCCAGGGAGTGGACATTGAACTGGGTGAAGTGCACAGGGCAGTGAGCTCCTAATTAATGTCTTAATGTGTGTGGGGGTAGGTGGGGAATCACTTCGAGTCTGGAGGGCCTGTGTGTGGGAGTGGCGGCGAATGCTGTGC
>NC_057735.1:151671-154252 GCF_004010195.1 Chiloscyllium plagiosum
CTGAGTGTAGGGTGGGGGCTGTGAATGTATGTGTGGGGAACTGTGTAGGGGTGCTATGTGCGAGAGACTGTGTGGGGGATGGTGTGTGGGGTTTGCTGTGGGTGACGGGGTCTGTGTGTGTTAAGGAATGCTTGAAGGTGTGTTTAAATGTGCGGGCTGTGTAGCTGTGTTTGTGAGTGGTCTGTCAGAGGGGGTGAGCTATTTGGGAGCTGTGTGTGTTTGGGGATTTTGTGGGATAACTGTTTGTGGCAATTTGTTAACATGTGAGCTGTGACGGGGGCTGTTTGAGTGGGGAGCTTTCTGTGTGGGGTTGTCTGTTTGAGGAGGTGTATTACAGTAGCGTTGTATGTGGGGGTGTTTTTTGTGTGGTGTTTATCAACGAGCTGGTTGCCTGTAGACGACAAAATAAATGCAAACTAGGCAAACAGTTTACATTATACCCTGAAAATAGCAAACTGAATTCCAGTTTGCATTTATTATATGCCTATCGTACAAGCGAATGGCACAATTCGACGCTTTGGGAGCATAAGACCGGCAAAGAAATGAAACTTGGGAGAAGAACTGCCAGCCATCACCATCTGCAGACTGCCCAGAGAATAGCTCTCTTAACGATAACTGCGAAACAGAAAACCCAAAGAAGAAGAAAAGAAGACTGAGGAAGTGATAGATGATATGACAGTTGGCTGGTTTTGAAAATTTGTAATTTTGGTAAATCTTAATCAGGGGTTTTATTGGACTAGTGTTATAAAAGGGCAAGAAAAAGACAGGTCAGAGTAAGGAGTTGCAAATTCTTGTTCGTTAATTATTCTTTGTTATAATTTGAGAAATAGAGTTGTTAATTTTTACGATAAATAGTTCTTGGCCTGTCGAATTTTCACCCGATTACTGGACAGGATATTTCTTTTTGTATTGCAGGTTAAAATTAAGCACGCGGGGTTACCTAGTTTCGTAACACATTTCTTATAAACATTCTGTACTTTTATATCAAAATTCCTTCTGTGTAAATGTTATGACTGATGTGTTTTTAAATCTGATGACATTGATGTGGATCCTATAGATGTCCAGACTGCAAAATTAGCGACACTGAATTTGCAGGTTCAGGCAAAACTAAGAACATCCCGCAGGACCCACAGAGAAACAATTTGGTCAAGGTCCGGACCCAGGGAGACACAACACTGAGAAGGCCCAGACCCACGTGGATTCGCCACTGTGTAGACACGTATCCCTAGAGAGACAACCCTGAGAAGGCCTGGACCCACAGGGAAAAAATAAACCCTCGGATACACAAATCTGAGAAGTTCCAGACCCATAGAGACGCAGCCCTGATAAGGCCTGTGTCCACAATGACATAAACCTGAAAAAGCCCACGCAGCCAGACACGCAAAGTGGCGAATGTTCAGACCCAGGAAACAAAATTCTGAGAAGGCACAGACCGACAGGGAAAGAATCCTGCGAATTCACGGACCTACAGACACAATGGTGAGAAGGCTCGAACCCCAATGGTCACAAGCCTGAGAAGGTCCAGAAACACAGAGAGAAAACCCTGAGAACATAAAACATTGTAAATTACTGCGCAGTACATGCCTTTCAGCCCGCGATGTTGCACCGACCTGTGACACCAATCTGAAGCCCATCTCTTCTATTGTAATGCAAATGTATCTCTAGTGAACTTTTAAAAGCCCCTAGTACCCGTCAGGCAGGGAGGAAAGGGTCGTGTAAGGGAACCGTGGTTTAATAAGGAATTGGAATCCCTTGTTAAATGGAAGAGGGCGGCCTATGTAAAGGTGAGGCGTGAAGGTTAAATTGGGGCTATTGAGAGTTATAAGGTAGCCAGGAAGGACCTGAAGAGAGAGCTAAGAGCGGCAAGGAGGGGACATGAAAGGTCCTTAGTTGGTAGGATTAGGGAAAAACCTAAGGCTTTCTATAGGTATGTCAGGAATAAAAGAATGACTAGGGTAGGAATAGGTCCAGTCAAGGATAGTAGTGGGAAGTTGCGTGTGGAGGCTGAAGAGATTGGGGAGACACTGAATGAATACTTTCCGTCAGTATTCATAGGGATCTACGTATATAGGCACCGAGATCTATGTTCATTCTCACTACAAAAAATCCTATCATCATCCCAGTACTCTGTATTCCCGTTACTACTGCCAAAGGGAATCTTTCAACACAATTGCACATTAAACTAGATTTCCAACAGCTGCAAACAGCTCTGCAGCTTATCTATGTCCGTATGTGACCTGCAACACCCTGCAGCATTCTCCACATCTCTGCCAACCTTAGTGGACGCAGAGAGACACAACTCTGAGAAGGCCCGGACCCACGGACACATAAATCTGAGAAGACAGGGACCCACTCAGACAAAACCCTGAGAAGTCCTGAACCATAGAAACTCAAACCTGACAAGGTCGAACACAAAGGACACAATCCTGAGAAGGCCCGGACCCACAGAGAGAGAAATCTGAGAAACCCTGTAACCACAGAAAGAGAACGTTTAGAATGCTAAAACATTCAGTGACACAACCCGAGAAGGCAACGACCCACACAGACTCAACGTTCAGAAGGCCCAGACCGACAGACACAA